>NW_027466568.1:60000-160000 GCF_050575085.1 Anarhichas minor | reverse complement strand
CATCTCTGTTCTGTTATTTGGTGTCTCCAGTGTTCAAAAGATGCCATTGGATCTATGGGAAATGCAGTGAAGTAAACTGTGTTCTCCGTTGTCGTGCACATACTTCCCCATCAGAGGCTGCTGGAATAGATTTGAACTTCAGCCTCGGGTCTCTTAAATATCGGAGCATGTGAGAAATATTAAGCCTGAGTTTCAGAACAGTGTTCGTGAGTCATAAGTGGAGATCAGTAAGCAGTCAGAGCTTTCATGTTGTTCAGTACTGATTTACTGTTGACTGAAAATATCACAGATTAACCACGAAAACACACACGCACACACACACACACACACACACACACACACACACAGCCGGTCAGGTATGAGACGGGTATTTCTCTACATCTTTATTATAATGCCAGTCATTTTCATATTGTTACATCCTCTTCTTAGAGCTTTGCTTAAAGAAGGAGGGATCGCTCTCCCTGGACGGACAGAACAGATGAACATAATATAACTAGAAAATGCATTTCCTGCTGAAAATGCGTTGGAATGCTGAAAGCTGAAATGAATCTCAAAAACATTGCTGAAAATAGATATCCAATTTTAAAAAAATTGCAAAAAGCTTAATAATTCAAAAAGTTGAAAGATTACAAATATGAAGTCATATGTAGCTGAAAGTTGAAGAAGTTTAACAGGATTTGAAGATTTTCTCCATAGAGATCCCATTCAAAAGAAAATTGCAAATAGCTTTTAAAGATTACAAATATGAAAAGTAATATCACCCCTCTCCTGAAAGAGCTGAACATTTTGATATTCGAATGGTTTCTGTGGCTTAAAAAATGTCAGCAGTAGTGATATTTGTAGTAGTAGTAGTAGAAGTTGTAGTTGTAGTAGAAGTATCATTAGGAGTAAAAGTATTAGTATTTAGAAGAAGTAGTAGAAGTAGTAGTAGTAATAGCTGTAGTAGTGGTCATAGTATATAATATAACAGTAGTAGTAGTAGTAATAGTAATGGCAGTATTTGAAAAAGTCAAATTTTGAGCTTAATGTTTACATACAGTTAATCCATGGGGCTTTTATTTTTGAAAGGGTGGGGCTGGGTGGGGAAGGGGAGAGGAGATGGACTCATATTGTTAGATTAACACAAACAGGTTATTAAATGACAGGCTTCATCACAAGCATTTCAGTTAGAATTCACTCTGTGGGGCTTTTATTTTGAAATGGGGTGTGGGGGGGGGGGAGAAAAGATGGACTCATAATGTTAGATAAACACAAACAGGTTATTAAATGTCAGGCTTCATCATAAGCATTTCAGTTAGAATTCATTCTGTGGGGCTTTTATTTTAAAATGGGGTGTGTGTGTGTGGGGGGGGGATCCTCTAAAGATCTCTAAGAACCTGAATGACTGTATGAGAGAGACACACAGAGAGAGAGACACACACAGAGAGAGAGAGACACACACAGAGAGAGAGAGAGGAGTGTGTGTGTGTCTGTGTGTTTATCAACATCACTAATGAGCTTAATCAGAAACACCTGTGTCCTTGCAGCCTTTTCATGGAGATTAAACAGGGAAACACCTCTCAAACAAATCCTCAAAACTCCCATAACCGTAGCTCCTATTGCTCCGATATTAATAAATGAGAGGAAGGATGAGTTGAAGAACAGATCCTGTGAAAATTGTGTCTGTAGTTTAACAAATGTGGCTGAACTGGCGATTTAGAAATGGGGTACCGTGTTCTGTGGAAGATGTTTTTGAAGCAAAATTTAACATTGGTCTCTATGGAGCAGAAAGTTGGTTTTCCTCTCAATTACAGGCTTCTGTGCCAAATGTGTAAATCTGTGGGATTCCACAGTCATTTGTCTACGACAAGGACAAGATTAGCTACTTCTACATCCAGAAATGATGCATGAAGAGTGAAGATTGTGGACACAGTGGCAAAAGACAAATGTTTTTTTCACAAGAATCTCAAGCTGCTCTTCACTCTAGCGGTGACATCACGCACTCTAAGCTGCGCAATACACACCCATTATAAAGTCAGAAAAGGACTGAAAAAATCATAAAAGTTAAACTGCTGCAGTTCAAAAAGTATAAAAGATATAAAAAAGCTGAATAATGCGGCAATAGATCAGGGTTTTCTCAACATTTTAAAGTTGAAATGGTGTCTGTAGCTGAAAGTATGAGGAAGTAGAAGGATTTGAAAGTTGAAGAGGATTTGAACATTTTCTCCATAGAAACCCATTCAAAAAAAAAATTGCAAAAAGCTTAATAATTCATAAAGTTTAAAGGTTAGAAATACGAAAAGTCATAGCACCCCTCTGCTGAAAGAGCTGAACATTTTGATAGTTGAACGGTTTCTGTAGCTTAAAATATGAAGGAGCAGAAGAGTTTCAAAAAGCGTACGGAAGAAATATAATTATAACTAGAAAATGCATTTCCTGCTGAAAATGCGTTGGAATGCTGAAAGCTGAAATGAATCTCAAAAACATTGCTGAAAATAGATATCCAATTTAAAAAAAATTGCAAAAAGCTTAATAATTCAAAAAGTTGAAAGATTACAAATATGAAGTCATATGTAGCTGAAAGTATGAGAAGAAGAAGGCTTTGAAAGTTGAAGAAGTTTAACAGGATTTGAAGATTTTCTCCATAGAGATCCCATTCAAAAGAAAATTGCAAATAGCTTAATAATTCAAAGAATTTAAAGATTACAAATATGAAAAGTCATATCGCCCCTCTCCTGAAAGAGCTGAACATTTTGATATTCGAATGGTTTCTGTGGCTTAAAAAATGTCAGCAGTAGTGATATTTGTAGTAGTAGTACTAGAAGTTGTAGTTGTAGTAGAAGTATCATTAGTAGTAGAAGTATTAGTATTTAGAAGAAGTAGTAGTAGTAATAGCTGTAGTAGTGGTCGTAGTATATAATATAACAGTAGTAGTAGTAGTATTAGTAATGGCAGTATTTGAAAAAGTCAAATTTTGAGCTTAATGTTTACATACAGTTAATCCATGGGGCTTTTATTTTGAAAGGGTGGGGCTGGGTGGGGGGGAGAGGAGACATAATCATAATGTTTGACACATAAACAGAGGTTATTAAATGACAGGCTTCATCACAAGCATTCCAGTTAGAATTCACTCTGTGGGGCTTTTATTTTGAAATGGGGTGTGGGGGGGGATGGACTTATAATGTTAGATAAACACAAGCAGGTTATTAAATGTCAGGCTTCATCATAAGCATTTCAGTTAGAATTCATTCTGTGGGGCTTTTATTTTAAAATGGAGTGGGGGGAGGGGAGTCCTGTAAAAAGCTGTAAGACCTGAATGACTGTATGAGAGATACACAGAGAGAGAGAGACATACAGAGATAGAGGGAGAGAGACATACAGAGAGAGAGAGAGAGAGAGAGAGAGGAGTGCGTGTGTGTGTGTCTGTGAGTCGGTGTGTTTATCAACATCACTAATGAGCTTAATCAGAAACACCTGTGTCCTTGCAGCCTTTTCATGGAGATTAAACAGGGAAACACCTCTCAAACAAATCCTCAAAACTCCCATAACCGTAGCTCCTATTGCTCCGATATTAATAACTGAGAGGAAGGATGAGTTGAAGAACAGATCCTGTAAAAATTGTGTCTGTAGTGTAAAAAATGTGGCTGAACTGGCGATTTAGAAATGGGGTACCGTGTTCTGTGGAAGATGTTTTTGAAGCAAAATTTAACATTGGTCTCTATGGAGCAGAAAGTTGGTTTTCCTCTCAAT
Organism: Anarhichas minor; assembly: GCF_050575085.1. Classification (NCBI taxonomy): domain Eukaryota; kingdom Metazoa; phylum Chordata; class Actinopteri; order Perciformes; family Anarhichadidae; genus Anarhichas; species Anarhichas minor. Next base: position 156,271 of record NW_027466568.1, on the reverse strand, counting down.
TACAGGCTTCTGTGTCAAATGTGTAAATCTGTGGGATTCCACAGTCATTTGTCTACGACAAGGACAAGATTAGCTACTTCTACATCCAGAAATTATGCATGAAGAGTGAAGATTGTGGACACAGTGGCAAAAGACAAATGTTTTTTTCACAAGAATCTCAAGCTGCTCTTCACTCTAGCGGTGACATCACGCACTCTAAGCTGCGCAATACACACCCATTATAAAAGCAGAAAAGGGCTGAAAAAATCATAAAAGTTAAACTGCTGCAGTTCAAAAAGTATAAAAGATATCAAAAAGCTGAATAATGCGGCAATAGATCAGGGTTTTCTCAACATTTTAAAGTTTAAATGGTGTCTGTAGCTGAAAGTATGAGGAAGTAGAAGGATTTGAAAGTTGAAGAGGATTTGAACATTTTCTCCATAGAAACCCATTCAAAAAACAAATTGCAAAAAGCTTAATAATTCATAAAGTTTAAAGGTTAGAAATATGAAAAGTCATAGCACCCCTCTGCTGAAAGAGCTGAACATTTTGATAGTTGAACGGTTTCTGTAGCTTAAAATATGAAGGAGCAGAAGAGTTTCAAAAAGCGTACGGAAGAAATATAAAATAAAGAAGAATAAAGAAACAGGATAACAATAGTTGGAATGCTTAACAGCATTCCAACAACTAGAAAATGCATTTCCTGCTGAAAATGCGTTGGAATGCTGAAAGCTGAAATGAATCTCAAAAACATTGCTGAAAATAGATATCCAATTTAAAAAAAATTGCAAAAAGCTTAATAATTCAAAAAGTTGAAAGATTACAAATATGAAGTCATATGTAGCTGAAAGTATGAGAAGAAGGCTTTGAAAGTTGAAGAAGTTTAACAAGATTTGAAGATTTTCTCCATAGTCAAAAGAAAATTGCAAATAGCTTAATATTTCAAAGAATTTAATGATTACAAATATGAAAAGTCAAAGCACCCCTCTCCTGAAAGAGCTGAACATTTTGAAAGGGAAAAGTCCTGTAGTGATATTTGTAGTAGTAGAAGTTGTAGTAGAAATATTAGTAGTAGCAGAAGTATTAGTAATTAGAAGAAGTAGTAGAAGTAGTAGTATCAGTAGTCGTAGTAATAGCTGTAGTATTGGTCGTAGTATTTAATATAACAGTAGTAGTAGTAGAAGTAGTTATAGTAGTAATAGTAATGGCAGTAGAAGAAGTAGCAGTAGTAGTAGTACTAGTAGCAGTTGTACTAATAGCTGTAGTAGTAATACTACTTGTAGTAGCATGAATAGCAGTAGTAGTAGTAGCAGTTGTAGTATAAGTAATAGCAGTGGTGGTAGTAATAATATTGATGGTAGCAGTAATAGTAGTAGTAGTAATACTATATTAGCAGCAGCAGTAGTAGTTGTCGCAGTATTAGTCAGAGCATTAAGTTTTTCAACAAAAAAGCCTAATTTTGAGCTTAATGTTTAAATACAGTTAATCCATGAGGCTTTTATTTTGAAAGGGTGGGACTGGGTGGGGGAGAGAGGGGGAGAGGAGACATAATCTTAATGTTTGACACACATAAACAGAGTTTATTAAATGACAGGCTTCATCACAAGCATTTCAGTTAGAATTCACTCTTTGGGGCTTTTATTTTGAAATGGGGTGTGGGCGGGGGGGGGGGAGAGGAGACATAATCATAATGTTAGATAAACAAACAGGTTATTAAATGACAGGCTTCATCACAAGCATTTAAGTTAGAATTCATTTTGTGGGGCCTTTACTTTAAAATGGGGTGTGTGTGGGGGGGGGGGGGGGGGGGGGAGTCCTCTTAAAATCTCTAAGACCTGAATGACTGTATGAGAGAGAGACACAGACAGAGAGAGAGAGAGAGAGAGAGTGTGAGTGAGAGAGAGAGAGAGAGAGAGACTCTGATCTCTCTGGCAATCTTTCTCATTTGGAGATTGTCCTATGTTTTATCATTTACAGCTTACATGACTATTGTCCTGCTCTGCCATGTCTTTCCTCGTCTCTCCCTCTTGTGTCGCGGTGTGTGTAAATGTCACTCGAATCAGGAAACTTATCAGAATACCCATATTTGATTGGCTGAACTGCATCACGTATATCTCTAAATCATGTGTGTGCGGCTTTTATTTTAAAATGGGGGGGTCCTCTAAAAGTCTCTAAGACCTGAATGACTGTATGAGAGAGAGAGAGAGAGAGACACAGAGAGAGATAGAGGAGCACGTGTGTGTCTGTGAGTCTGTGTGTTTATCAACATCACTAATGAGCTTAATCAGAAACACCTGTGTCCTTGCAGCCTTTTCATGGAAATTAAACAGGGAAACACCTCTCAAACAAATCCTCAAAACTCCCATAACCGTAGCTCCTATTGCTCCGCTATTAATAAATGAGAGGAAGGATGAGTTGAAGAACAGATCCTGTAAAAATTGTGTCTGTAGTGTAAAAAATGTGGCTGAACTGGCGATTTAGAAATGGGGTCCCGTGTTCTGTGGAAGATGTTTTTGAAGCAAAATTTAACATTGGTCTCTATGGAGCAGAAAGTTGGTTTTCCTCTCAATTACAGGCTTCTGTGTCAAATGTGTAAATCTGTGGGATTCCACAGTCATTTGTCTACGACAAGGACAAGATTAGCTACTTCTACATCCAGAAATTATGCATGAAGAGTGAAGATTGTGGACACAGTGGCAAAAGACAAATGTTTTTTTCACAAGAATCTCAAGCTGCTCTTCACTCTAGCGGTGACATCACGCACTCTAAGCTGCGCAATACACACCCATTATAAAAGCAGAAAAGGGCTGAAAAAATCATAAAAGTTAAACTGCTGCAGTTCAAAAAGTATAAAAGATATCAAAAAGCTGAATAATGCAGCAATAGATCAGGGTTTTCTCAACATTTGAAAGTTAAAATGGTGTCTGTAGCTGAAAGTATGAGGAAGTAGAAGGATTTGAAAGTTGAAGAGGATTTGAACATTTTCTCCATAGAAACCCATTCAAAACAAAAATTGCAAAAAGCTTAATAATTCATAAAGTTTAAAGGTTAGAAATATGAAAAGTCATAGCACCCCTCTGCTGAAAGAGCTGAACATTTTGATAGTTGAACGGTTTCTGTAGCTTAAAATATGAAGGAGCAGAAGAGTTTCAAAAAGCGTACGGAAGAAATATAATTATAAAAAAAATAAAATAAGGAAGAATAAAGAAACAGGATAACAATAGTTGGAATGCTTAACAGCATTCCAACAATAAAGAAACAGGATAACAATAGTTGGAATGCTTAACAGCATTCCAACAACTAGAAAATGCATTTCCTGCTGAAAATGCGTTGGAATGCTGAAAGCTGAAATGAATCTCAAAAACATTGCTGAAAATAGATATCCAATTTAAAAAAAATTGCTAAAAGCTTAATAATTCAAAAAGTTGAAAGATTACAAATATGAAGTCATATGTAGCTGAAACTATGAGAAGAAGAAGGCTTTGAAAGTTGAAGAAGTTTAACAGGATTTGAAGATTTTCTCCATAGAGATCCCATTCAAAAGAAAATTGCAAATAGCTTAATATTTCAAAAAGTTAAAAGATTACAATTATGAAAAGTCAAAGCACCCCTCTCCTGAAAGAGCTGAACATTTTGATATTCGAACGGTTTCTGTGGCTTAAAAAATGTCAGCAGTAGTGATATTTGTAGTATTAGTAGTACTAGAAGTTGTAGTTGTAGTAGAAGTATTATTAGTAGTAGAAGTATTAGTAGCATTATAATAAGTAGTAGCAGTAGTGATATTTGTAATAGTAGTAGTAGAAGTTGTAGTTGTAGTAGAAGTATCATTGGTAGTAGAAGTATTAGTATTTAGAAGAAGTAGTAGAAGTAGTAGTAGTAATAGCTGTAGTAGTGGTCGTAGTATATAATATAACAGTAGTAGTAGTAGTAATAGTAATGGCAGTATTTGAAAAAGTCTCATTTTGAGCTTAATGTTTACATACAGTTAATCCATGGGGCTTTTATTTTGAAAGGGTTGGGGCTGGGTGGGGGGGAGAGGAGACATAATCATAATGTTTGACACATAAACAGAGGTTATTAAATGACAGGCTTCATCACAAGCATTTCAGTTATATTTCACTCTGTGGGGCTTTTATTTTGAAATGGGGTGTGGGGGGGGGGGGAAGAGATGGACTCATGATGTTAGATAAACACAAACAGGTTATTAAATGTCAGGCTTCATCATAAGCATTTCAGTTAGAATTCATTCTGTGGGGCTTTTATTTTAAAATGGGGTGTGTGTGTGGGGGGGGGGATCCTCTAAAGATCTCTAAGAACCTGAATGACTGTATGAGAGAGAGACACAGAGAGAGAGGGAGAGAGAGAGAGACACAGAGAGAGAGACACACACACAGAGAGATAGAGAGAGAGGAGTGTGTGTGTGTCTGTGAGTCTGTGTGTTTATCAACATCACTAATGAGCTTCATCAGAAACACCTGTGTCCTTGCAGCCTTTTCATGGAAATTAAACAGGGAAACACCTCTCAAACAAATCCTCAAAACTCCCATAACCGTAGCTCCTATTGCTCCGCTATTAATAAATGAGAGGAATGATGAGTTGAAGAACAGATCCTGTAAAAATTGTGTCTGTAGTGTAAAAAATGTGGCTGAACTGGCGATTTAGAAATGGGGTCCCGTGTTCTGTGGAAGATGTTTTTGAAGCAAAATTTAACATTGGTCTCTATGGAGCAGAAAGTTGGTTTTCCTCTCAATTACAGGCTTCTGTGCCAAATGTGTAAATCTGTGGGATTCCACAGTCATTTGTCTACGACAAGGACAAGATTAGCTACTTCTACATCCAGAAATGATGCATGAAGAGTGAAGATTGTGGACACAGTGGCAAAAGACAAATGTTTTTTTCACAAGAATCTCAAGCTGCTCTTCACTCTAGCGGTGACATCACGCACTCTAAGCTGCGCAATACACACCCATTATAAAAGCAGAAAAGGGCTGAAAAAATCATAAAAGTTAAACTGCTGCAGTTCAAAAAGTATAAAAGATATCAAAAAGCTGAATAATGCAGCAATAGATCAGGGTTTTCTCAACATTTGAAAGTTAAAATGGTGTCTGTAGCTGAAAGTATGAGGAAGTAGAAGGATTTGAAAGTTGAAGAGGATTTGAACATTTTCTCCATAGAAACCCATTCAAAAAAAAAATTGCAAAAAGCTTAATAATTCATAAAGTTTAAAGGTTAGAAATATGAAAAGTCATAGCACCCCTCTGCTGAAAGAGCTGAACATTTTGATAGTTGAACGGTTTCTGTAGCTTAAAATATGAAGGAGCAGAAGAGTTTCAAAAAGCGTACGGAAGAAATATAATTATAAAAAAAATAAACTAGAAAATGCATTTCCTGCTGAAAATGCGTTGGAATGCTGAAAGCTGAAATGAATCTCAAAAACATTGCTGAAAATAGATATCCAATTAAAAAAAAATTGCAAAAAGCTTAATAATTCAAAAAGTTGAAAGATTATAAATATGAAGTCATATGTAGCTGAAAGTATGAGAAGAAGGCTTTGAAAGTTGAAGAAGTTTAACAGGATTTGAAGATTTTCTCCATAGAGATCCCATTCAAAAGAAAATTGCAAATAGCTTAATATTTCAAAAAGTTAAAAGATTACAAATATGAAAAGTCAAAGCACCCCTCTCCTGAAAGAGCTGAACATTTTGATATTCGAACGGTTTCTGTGGCTTAAAAAATGTCAGCAGTAGTGATATTTGTAGTATTAGTAGTACTAGAAGTTGTAGTTGTAGTAGAAGTATCATTAGTAGTAGAAGTATTAGTATTTAGAAGAAGTAGTAATATCGGTAGTAGTAGTAATAGCTGTAGTAGTGGTCGTAGTATTTAATATAACAGTAGTAGTATAAGTAGTAGTAATAGTAATGGCAGTATTTGAAGTAGCAGTAATAGCAGTAGTAGTAGTACTAGTAGCAGTCGTACTAATAGCTGTAGTAGTATTAGTACTGGTAGTAGCATGAATAGCAGTTGTAGTATAAGTAATAGTAGTAGTGGTAGTAATAGCAGTAGTGGTAGTAATAATATTGATGGTAGCAGTAATAGCAGTAGTAATCGTAGCAACAGCAAAAGTTGTAGTAGAAGTAGTAGTAGTAGCAGTAGTAGTAGTAATACTAGAAATATTAGCAGCAATAGTAGTAGTTGTCGCAGTATTAGTAAGAGCATTCATTACTTCAAAAAAAGCCAAATTTTCAGCTTAATGTTTAAATAGTTAATCCATGAGGCTTTTATTTTGAAAGGGTGGGGCTGGGTGGGGGAGAGAGGGGGAGAGGAGACATAATCATAATGTTTGACACATAAACAGAGGTTATTAAATGACAGGCTTCATCACAAGCATTTCAGTTATATTTCACTCTGTGGGGCTTTTATTTTGAAATGGGGTGTGGGGGGGAGAAGGGGAGAGGAGATGGACTCATATTGTTAGATTAACACAAACAGGTTATTAAATGACAGGCTTCATCACAAGCATTTCAGTTAGAATTCACTCTTTGGGGCTTTTATTTTGAAATGGGGTGTGGGCGGGGGGGGGGGGAGGAGACATAATCATAATGTTAGATAAACAAACAGGTTATTAAATGACAGGCTTCATCACAAGCATTCCAGTTAGAATTCACTCTGTGGGGCTTTTATTTTGAAATGGGGTGTGGGGGGGGGGGATGGACTTATAATGTTAGATTAACACAAACAGGTTATTAAATGACAGGCTTCATCACAAGCATTTCAGTTAGAATTCACTCTTTGGGGCTTTTATTTTGAAATGGGGTGTGGGCGGGGGGGGGGGGGGGAGGAGACATAATCATAATGTTAGATTAACAAACAGGTTATTAAATGACAGGCTTCATCACAAGCATTCCAGTTAGAATTCACTCTGTGGGGCTTTTATTTTGAAATGGGGTGTGGGGGGGGGGGATGGACTTATAATGTTAGATAAACACAAGCAGGTTATTAAATGTCAGGCTTCATCATAAGCATTTCAGTTAGAATTCATTCTGTGGGGCTTTTATTTTAAAATGGAGTGGGGGGAGGGGAGTCCTGTAAAAAGCTGTAAGACCTGAATGACTGTATGAGAGACACACACAGAGAGAGAGACATACAGAGATAGAGGGAGAGAGACATACAGAGAGAGAGACAGAGAGAGAGAGAGAGAGAGAGAGAGGAGTGCGTGTGTGTGTCTGTGAGTCTGTGTGTTTATCAACATCACTAATGAGCTTCATCAGAAACACCTGTGTCCTTGCAGCCTTTTCATGGAGATTAAACAGGGAAACACCTCTCAAACAAATCCTCAAAACTCCCATAACCGTAGCTCCTATTGCTCCGATATTAATAAATGAGAGGAAGGATGAGTTGAAGAACAGATCCTGTAAAAATTGTGTCTGTAGTGTAAAAAATGTGGCTCAACTGGCGATTTAGAAATGGGGTACCGTGTTCTGTGAAAGATGTTTTTGAAGCAAAATTTAACATTGGTCTCTATGGAGCAGAAAGTTGGTTTTCCTCTCAATTACAGGCTTCTGTGTCAAATGTGTAAATCTGTGGGATTCCACAGTCATTTGTCTACGACAAGGACAAGATTAGCTACTTCTACATCCAGAAATTATGCATGAAGAGTGAAGATTGTGGACACAGTGGCAAAAGACAAATGTTTTTTTCACAAGAATCTCAAGCTGCTCTTCACTCTAGCGGTGACATCACGCACTCTAAGCTGCGCAATACACACCCATTATAAAAGCAGAAAAGGGCTGAAAAAATCATAAAAGTTAAACTGCTGCAGTTCAAAAAGTATAAAAGATATCAAAAAGCTGAATAATGCGTCAATAGATCAGGATTTTCTCAACATTTTAAAGTTGAAATGGTGTCTGTAGCTGAAAGTATGAGGAAGTAGAAGGATTTGAAAGTTGAAGAGGAGTTGAACATTTTCTCCATAGAAACCCATTCAAAAAAAAATTGCAAAAAGCTTAATAATTCATAAAGTTTAAAGGTTAGAAATATGAAAAGTCATAGCACCCCTCTGCTGAAAGAGCTGAACATTTTGATAGTTGAACGGTTTCTGTAGCTTAAAATATGAAGGCGCAGAAGAGTTTCAAAAAGCGTACGGAAGAAATATAATTATAAAAAAAATAAAATAAGGAAGAATAAAGAAACAGGATAACAATAGTTGGAATGCTTAACAGCATTCCAACAAATAAGGAAGAATAAAGAAACAGGATAACAATAGTTGGAATGCTTAACAGCATTCCAACAATAAAGAAGAATAAAGAAACAGGATAACAATAGTTGGAATGCTTAACAGCATTCCAACAATAAAGAGAAACAGGATAACAATAGTTGGAATGCTTAACAGCATTCCAACAATAAAGAAACAGGATAACAATAGTTGGAATGCTTAACAGCATTCCAACAATAAAGAAACAGGATAACAATAGTTGGAATGCTTAACAGCATTCCAACAATTACAATACAGACAATCCATAGAAAGAGCTTGTTTGGTCATATTAGCAAAGTGTAAATGTCTTTTTTCTTCTTCTCTCTGTTTTAGGACGAACTTCCAGCTCCTCTAGCACGAGGCAACGAAACGCAGCAAAGGAGATGCAGACGGAGGCAATCGGACGAGAGCTCCGACGTTTCGGAGACGACTACAACAGACAACTTCTGCTCAGGGTTAGTGTGTGTGCGTGCGTGTGTGCGTGTGTGTGTGTAGAGAAACCACCAGCCACCACATTTATGGAGCAGTTGAGCAAAGTGCTGAACGCTCAGCAGCTGCAGCGGAGCAGCTGATTGGCTGACAGAAGGAGACTGTGGTTAGCTAACAGATGTAAATTACGTTAATCAAATACAACATCTTTTTGTTGTTATTGTTGAGGCTTTTTTCTTCTTCTTTATTTTCCAGAGGTTTAGAGTTCCATCTAGCAGCCTGGCCTCATCCAGCGTTCGTAGCTATAAATACGAAAAAAATAATGCGCCACAATCCGTGGATATCCCACGAAAATATTTGGTATGTTCTCCACGTAATCTTGAACGAGGAAGTTTAAAGACTGCAAAAACCTCACATGGACGAGTCCAACAAACGCCGATCTTTTACCCAGTTAACAGCTGTTCGTTGCTCGTGTGAAACGAGAAGTCAACGTTGATTTATTTGTCAAATAACATGCGTACTAAAGTAACGCCACATACTTTATTTTAACCAAGACGACGATCTTTTCCTGAACATAACTAAGTAGTTAAGTTGTTGTAACAAACTCTTGCTACTTCTATGGGTCCTGGGAGCACAAGTACGCCAGCACACGGTCAAATAGTGTTTCTCAAACGTTCTTTATTTAGTTATTCAGTTTTATTCAGACAGGCTGGACTGGGCCGTGCTCTCTGCTGCCTTCCTCCGATCGCACGCCGTGTGGGTTTTCCTGAGGTCTGCCGACTTCTCTGCCCCACGGCCAGTCTGTGTCTCTTGTCCCGCTCTCTCGTGTCTCCGTCACTACTCGTGTTTTTATATCGGAGAGAGAGAGAGAGAGAGACAATTCAAGATGGGTTTCAGCTGCGCCTAATTAAGCCTCTTCCCGGCACCATTCCCTGAACCACTCCCCTACTCTGTCCCCTCTGCAGCTGAGCCTGAACACACCCCGCCACCACAGTTGTCTAAACCTAACTAAGTAGTTTAGTTTTCTAAACCTAACTAAGTAGTTTAGTTGTCTAAAGCTAACTAAATAGTTTAGTTGTCTAAACCTAACTAAGTAGTTTAGTTGTTTAAACCTAACTAAGTAGTTTAGTTGTTTAAACCTAACTAAGAAGTTTAGTTGTCTAAACCTAACTAAGTAGTTTAGTTGTTTAAACCTAACTAAGTAGTTTAGTTGTTTAAACCTAACTAAGTAGTTTAGTTGTTTAAACCTAACTAAGTAGTTTAGTTGTTTAAACCTAACTAAGAAGTTTAGTTGTCTAAACCTAACTAAGTAGTTTAGTTGTTTAAACCTAACTAAGTAGTTTAGTTGTTTAAACCTAACTAAGAAGTTTAGTTGTCTAAACCTAACTAAGTAGTTTAGTTGTCTAAACCTAACTAAGTAGTTTAGTTGTTTAAACCTAACTAAGTAGTTTAGTTGTCTAAAGCTAACTAAATAGTTTAGTTGTCTAAACCTAACTAATTAGTTTAGTTGTCTAAACCTAACTAAGTAGTTTTGTTGTCTCAACCTAACTAAGTAGTGTTGTTGTCTAAACCTAACTAATTAGTTTAGTTGTCTAAACCTAACTAAGTAGTTTTGTTGTCTCAACCTAACTAAGTAGTGTTGTTGTCTAAACCTAACTAATTCGTTTAGTTGTCTAAACCTAACTAAGTAGTTTTGTTGTCTCAACCTAACTAAGTAGTTTAGTTGTCTAAACCTAACTAAGTAGTTTTGTTGTCTAAACCTAACTAAGTAGTTTAGTTGTTTAAACCTAACTAAGTAGTTTAGTTGTCTAAAGCTAACTAAATAGTTTAGTTGTCTAAAGCTAACAAATTAGTTTAGTTGTCTAAACCTAACTAAGTAGTTTAGTTGTTTAAACCTAACTAAGTAGTGTTGTTGTCTAAACCTAACTAATTAGTTTAGTTGTCTAAACCTAACTAAGTAGTTTTGTTGTCTCAACCTAACTAATTAGTTTAGTTGTCTAAACCTAACTAAGTAGTTTTGTTGTCTCAACCTAACTAAGTAGTGATGTTGTCTAAACCTAACTAAATAGTTTAGTTGTCTAAACCTAACTAATTAGTTTAGTTGTCTAAACCTAACTAAGTAGTTTTGTTGTCTAAACCTAACTAAGTAGTTTTGTTGTCTCAACCTAACTAAGTAGTTTAGTTGTTTAAACCTAACTAAGTAGTTTAGTTGTCTAAACCTAACTAAGTAGTTTAGTTGTTTAAACCTAACTAAGTAGTTTAGTTGTCTAAAGCTAACTAAATAGTTTAGTTGTCTAAAGCTAACAAATTAGTTTAGTTGTCTAAACCTAACTAAGTAGTGTTGTTGTCTAAACCTAACTAATTAGTTTAGTTGTCTAAACCTAACTAAGTAGTTTTGTTGTCTCAACCTAACTAAGTAGTTTAGTTGTTTAAACCTAACTAAGTAGTTTAGTTGTCTAAACCTAACTAAGTAGTTTAGTTGTTTAAACCTAACTAAGTAGTTTAGTTGTCTAAAGCTAACTAAATAGTTTAGTTGTCTAAAGCTAACAAATTAGTTTAGTTGTCTAAACCTAACTAAGTAGTTTAGTTGTTTAAACCTAACTAAGTAGTTTAGTTGTCTAAAGCTAACTAAATAGTTTAGTTGTCTAAAGCTAACTAATTAGTTTAGTTGTCTAAACCTAACTAAGTAGTGTTGTTGTCTAAACCTAACTAAATAGTTTAGTTGTCTAAAGCTAACTAATTAGTTTAGTTGTCTAAACCTAACTAAGTAGTTTAGTTGTTTAAACCTAACTAATTAGTTTAGTTGTTTAAACCTAACTAATTAGTTTAGTTGTTTAAACCTAACTAATTAGTTTAGTTGTCTAAACCTAACTAATTAGTTTAGTTGTTTAAACCTAACTAAGTAGTTTAGTTGTCTAAAGCTAACTAAATAGTTTAGTTGTCTAAAGCTAACTAATTAGTTTAGTTGTCTAAACCTAACTAAGTAGTTTTGTTGTCTCAACCTAACTAAGTAGTTTAGTTGTCTAAACCTAACTAATTAGTTTAGTTGTCTAAACCTAACTAAGTAGTGTTGTTGTCTCAACCTAACTAAGTAGTTTCCTGTGAAGACGGAAGTTTATTTTGAAAAGACTTTTTAGTTAAATTGACACGTGTTGCTGGACTTTAGTAGGAAAACGCACGAGACATGTGGAGTAACTTTAGTAAGATATACATTGTATGAGGATAATTTGCATCTAGATTTGTCTGAATATGTAAATTAAATTTGTATTCAGTCGTTTTCTGTCTCTATCCAACATGATACACTAATTTCATTGTTTGCCACAAGGTATTGTTCTGTGTTTATCACATTCCTGCAGAAATCAAAACAAATCACAAATTTAACAACGGACTGGACGGACAAAAATATCCCTAAATTGTTGCCGGTGGTGATCTGAAGGAGCCTGTGACCAGCTGGTTATTTCCACTGCACTCGGGGCGAGAAGACAGAAAATAACTTTTTTCATCAGAACACAACCAAACAGTCGGCCTGAAGCTGCAGAAAATCCAGACGCCACAGTCACCACTAAATAAAATTTAAAAAAACAACAACAACACGAAAAAACAGCCATATGACCCCTCAGCAGAGTGGAAGGGGCCGAGGACCGACTGGTTTAGGGGGAAGATGTGGTGAGACTCAGAGGAGCTCACTGACTCTGCTCACATTTATAAGAGTGGAGCTGAGAATCAGTCGCTGCAGCGTAAAGATCATTCTTCATCAACACAACGTTATTTAGCTTGAGAATGTCGGATGACTATTGAAGAGATAATCACATTATTGCATATAACGATGCAGTTCAACCGTCAGTCAGTGTTGTAAAGTTTGCTCCTGTTTCCTTTGGCAACATTTCTGCGTGTTGCATCACCACAGTTTTATTTACTCCTCTATCAAAGAGTGGACTGGAGCTTTAGGAAGCCGGCGAGGAGGAAGAAGAAGAGGGGGGGAACAAAATCAGAGCTGGTTCACTTTAATCTCATCAGAGACGTGGATTTACAGACATGACAGGTCGGTTGTATCGCAGTGAAGGGCTTAAATCTGCTCACTCAGTGTCAAGAGCTTAACAGCGATGCAGCTACAAACTCTCTGATTAGTCAAAATTTTGCGTTCTGTCTGCTAATGAGCATCAAACAGGGAAACAGTTACCAGAAAGCCATGAAACCCCCCGAAGGGAAGTTATCTGAGTGCTCTTTGTGGTTCCAGCTGTTATCACGTTTCCTCTCAAACCCGTCATTAACGGAGCTAACGCATCATCCATCCGTCAAGGTGCTGGTTCATGATCAATCGCTGCATCTACCTGCCTCCCTGGATGATCAAATATACTGTTAACATGCACCTTGAAGGGAAGGCACAGAAGTCTGGGAAAAATCAAGAGTTTTGAGTGTCAGTCAGTGAATCCCACGAGATGATTCAACGCTCAGTCACACTAGTCAGAAAAGACTTGTTTTGTGTGTGTTTCTCAGTGGCCTTCTGTGAACTTGGGTTTGAGGATATTGTCCAGAAAGCGTCGGCACGTGTGATTGTTGATGCTGCAGAACAATGAGGAGGCAGAGAAAAGAGGAACGTGGAGGCTGGTTCCTTGTTCTCGTGCCGGGTGTTGATGTGGACAAGTGTGTTTTTACCACAGACTGTATATAAGAAGTGGACGTAGTCACTCATCAGTTTTTGGACTGATGTTTTGAAGCCCAGAGTTCGGCGATTTGGCCGTCGCCATCTTGGTTTTTTGCAACCAGTGAACAGGAAGTGACCATATCTGGACTGAGGAGGAGTGACGTAGAGACGCCGTATACGTCTCTGGTAGAGACCTGTCAATCACCGTGTAGCCCCGCCCTAAAGCATCCCCTGCTTTATGGTCTGTTTGACTCTAAATGGACCATAATGTACTAAATGAACATCATGCTGTATTGAAGAAGACTTGAAACTAGAGACTGAGACCATAAACTCATGTTTGTGGGGGCGATTGTGGCTAAGTGGATAGCAGGGCCGTCTTTCAATCAGAGGGTTGGCGGTTCGAACCCCGGCTCCGGCTCCGCTAGTCGCACGTCGATGTGTCCTTGAGCAAGACACTTAACCCCAAAATGTCTCCCATAGCTGTGCCTACGGTGTAGAAATGTGATAGTCTCTGAATTGTAAGTCGCTTTGGATAAAAGCGTCTGCTAAATGACTGTAATGTAATGTTTACTGAGGTAATAAATCAAGAGAGAAGTAGAGTTGTTTTATGATCTTAATTCCAATAGAGAAGTGAAGTCCCGCCCCTTACGGTGTCACCTAAAAAATATGTACGGTAGTCAACAGTGAACCACGTCTCTCGTCTCGCACAATGTGCAACATCAACACCACCGTTAGCGTGTCTCGCTAGCTAGCTACCTTAGCTATGTCCCAAATGTAACGTTATTTGAACATCCTGGTACCAAACACATCGTACATCGGTACATCGTCTTTCTAATCACGTACTTTCACAGACTTCAACCGTTTTACTTACAAAATGCGACTTTCTTAACGTGCAAAAATGATCTTTTAAATTTACAAACATTATGTGTGTAATTCATGGCTCACGGTGTTTCTACTTCAGGCTTTTTCTCAACAATCAAGAGAGTTCAAGAGGTTCACAGAAATGACGTAAACTTCACAGTCTCACCAAACAGGCTCAGCAGGATAAGTGATTCATCGTGACTCATGACTGTCTGCCTCCTGAACACGAAGGCATGAATCCCCCAAACGTTTTGGACTTGTAGCCCCTTAAAACCAGGAGATCTCCACCAGTTGTGACCAGTTCAACCAAAGTTTTCTGAAATATAAAAGTCCTTCACCTCTCTGGAAACATCACAATCATGGCAAGAAGAAGAGAAAATGTATTATGTGCAGTTGAACACAGTTATAATACCATAACTCTTTTAAAAGATTTGTTTTAGAAACAATGGGATCTATATCTATATCTCATTAACCAAGTTGTATTCAAGTGTCCACAAGTGTAAAAGGTGTGTTCAGCAGCCTGAAGGTCAGTCAAAGTTTCACAGAATCTTTAGTCACGTGACTGAGCTCAAGATTTAATGTTTTTTACACAATCTGGTTAAAGTAAATGGTTTGTTTTGGGGCTAAATTTTAAATGAGACATGTAAATTAAAAAGTTTTTGAGGAAATATCACAATTTTAAGCTTGTTCTCTTCAGCCTGTGTTACAATAAATTGTGTAGTTTTGGTGATTGTTTAAAGAAAACATGGTTGATTCGGAGGGACGTCATCAAATAAGTCCAGCGGGACAGAGATACAAATGAAACGCATGAATAATTATGAATTAATTATATTATTATTGAATAAAACATATCAGCAGACACAAGTTCTCACATTATTGTTGAATACCGAGCTGTTGAGAAAAGAGTTCTATTGGCTTTCAGAGCCTGAAGGCGTCGGCCGAGAGGCAAACACACAGGTGCCTCATTTTATTACCCAATAAAATGATATAAAGCACTTCTTAAAAAAATGCGTTTACATTCAAATCCCACCGAGGTGATAAATTACAGCTGTGAGTGATCACCAATATTATAAGTCATGTGTTTCTCTCTCTCTCTCTCTCTCTCTCTCTCTCTCTCTCTCTCTCTCTCTCTCCTTTGTCCTAATTTACTCAAGTCTCTCTCTCTCAGTTAAACATTTACACAGTGTGTGTGTGTGTGTGTTTGTTTTCAAACGTCTGTAATCGTGCTCAGCACAGTGCGTGTGCGTGTGTGTGTGTGTGTGTGTGTGTGTGTTGTGGCAGTCTAGTGTCCGTGACAGTGTGGATTCATTATGGCTCAGCCCTGTGGTTAAAGAACTCTGAGGGAGCAAAGGTCTAATTATCCTGCCAAAGCACACACACACACACACACACACACTCAAACTCCGACACACACTGTCGTTTTTCAGTAGGAGGTGAAAACCTTTTGTCCTGAAGACAGAAATAGCTGTGAGGAACATTGTTGTTTTGGTTGTGCAAGTGTTCAAGTGTGCGTGAAAAGTCAAAGAGCGCTTCGCTGTGATTCATCGTCTGTTCTCTCGTGTGCTTGTCGTGGTTTATTTCAGCATCAGCATGTTTATTTATATGTTCTGATCTGTGTGATGACTTCATATCCCAGCTCTTCCCTCACAGCATGTGATCAATAGACGGTTCAGACACACAGAAGAGATTAAACGCTGAGTCACAATGTTATGAAGCACGTTCGTGATGTGCACACAAGGAAGATGAAGAACAGTATGTTGCATGAATTTGGAATTTGGAGGAATGTTGTTCAGCTAAACTGAACTCAAGCTGACGAACGCTTCCATCAGGAAACAGTAACCAAAGCAACCAAAGCTTAATAGTGATGTTTCATCACGACCACTCTATTCTACATGTCACATGTAAACAGAAGCCGTCTGTAAACACAGTAAACTCTGCACCTCTCAGCTGGGACGCCATGAGTGACACAAGAGGTTGTAAGTTAAGGTTGTATAAGTATTTGATTAAAGAATATCAACTTGCCTTTATCTTAACATGTTTGAGTTCTCTCTACTTCTAGTCTTGACTTTTATAGAGCAGCGAAAAAACGAGAGCACAGAGATTCAAAATGTGTCCGCAGCAGAAAAACAAAACGCTGAGACGAAATGAGGAAAAACCTTTATTAGTAATCAAATAACTGTCTCTGATAGAAAATGAGAAAACTTGGTGGATTGTTTTGGCCGTCGCAGGATCACAAATGTAAAGAATACATCAAACAGATGTTCACATCGAGTCCAGAGATAGTGTTCTTATTCATGCGCCAACAGAGTTAAACTGTTCAGGGAGGGTTTGCAGAGTGGCACTTAGTTTGCAGTGTGTGTGTGTGTGTGTGTGTGTGTGTGTGTGTGTGTGTGTGTGTGTGTGTGTGTGTGTGTGTGTGTGTGTGTGTAGCCTTGTTTAGAGAGCTATTTTTGGGCAGCAGCATAGTAAGTTGTGGTGACCAAAAAAAAAAAAGAAATCACATGAGCTCGCTGGCTGACTCAATGTTTCCACTGTGAAGACAAAGAGACAAGAAGAAGAAGAGCACGAATGAGATGAGCCTCATGAGATCTGTCCAAAGGCAGAAGAGAAAAGTATGTAAAGTATGTATAGAGTCATGTGAATGACATCATCATTCGTCTGATTTCGTGTGCTGATTGAAGACAGTTTTCTACCAATCACATATATTTGACAATACTAACGTCCGTTTAGAAAACGGACGTTAGTATTGAGGAAGTTCTCGACTTCCTTCCTGCCGGGAAGCCGTTGTTTTCCATTCATTTCAAAACAAGTTCACTTGCAGACACTTAAAACCTGAGATGGTCACAGCAACCCTCTCGCCTACTCTTCTTGTTTTCACGTTGTCGTAACACGAACGTCACAGATTCATTTGAAAAGTCCTCAAGATGTTTTTTTTGCATTTGGTCAGAGTGACGTAGTAACAACAAACAACGTACAACTGAGCAAGTCTATGGAGTGAACGTTATTGAACGTTACCTGGTATAATAACTCGCTAGAAGTCCCATTAAGAGCAGGTAGGCTGTGTCAAATAAACACAGGACTTTCACCCAGGAGACTGCTGTTCACGTCCCGTGTGAAAGCAAAAGTAAATGTTGCCTCGAGGCTTCTTATGTAACGATACATAAGAAAGTGTGTTGGGTTGGTTGATATATGTTTACAGAAGTTAGATGTTTCTTAAAAATATATCTATATTTTCTAATGTTATCTAAGTAGTTTTGTTGCCTAAACGTAACCATCGTTTCACAACGTTAACGTGTTATTTAGTGTTTCTGCTCGCGGGATACGAGGCTGATATGAAGCGTGTTTTGTTGACATTCGACGTCTCCTGCGGTTTACAGAAACATACAATGCTAACATCTGTTATTCAGGCGACTGGGTTGACAGTCGATGTGCAGATATTGTGCA
This sequence comes from Anarhichas minor, assembly GCF_050575085.1. NCBI lineage: Eukaryota > Metazoa > Chordata > Actinopteri > Perciformes > Anarhichadidae > Anarhichas > Anarhichas minor. Next base: position 138,662 of record NW_027466568.1, on the reverse strand, counting down.
CACCAGTTGTACCATCTGGTCTGATTGGCTGTCTGTGCGGTTGCTTCATTGACTCACTGACTTAGATGTGACTGCTGGATTATCCGGCTCACTGCCCACTTCGGCTTTTCTCTTTAGTTGTAGATGTTTTGCTCCGTTGCTCTTTCTTTTCTTTTTTTTGCATGTACATCAGTCTGGTCACGTATTTCATCACAGTAGCACTATTGTGTGCATGTGTACGTGCATGATGATGACTTTGTGTGTGTGTGTGTGTGTGTGTGTGTGTGTGTGTGTGTGTGTGTGTGTGTGTGTGTGTGTGTGCCAGTTGAACTACTTGTTAGAAGCCTGCAGAGTTGCAGTGACAGCACGAAAAACCATTTGTGGCAGCAGGTTCTCTACTCTCAGATGATGAGAGGGTTGTATGAGGTAAGAGTTCAAATGAGGAAACGATTAAGAGAGTTGCCAGTGTTTGTGTTTCTGTGTGTTTCTGTGTGTGTGTGTGTGTGTGTGTGTGTGTGTGTGTGTGTGTGTGTGTGTGTGTGTGTGTGTGTGTGTGTGTGTGTGTGTGTGTGTGTTTCCTTTTCTGTAACCCTGAGGTATAAGGTTGAGTATCCAGAGTGTTTGGTGAAACTGGTTTTGGCTCTCAGCCTGCAGTTTGTCAGCTGAAGAGTCCATCTGCTTCTTATTGCAGTGGAAATCCAACCTCTCATCCTCACTCTGAAGTACAACCTCAACAACAGACCAACAACAGACCAACAGCAGACCAGCAACAGGCCAACAGCAGACCAACAACAGACCAACAACAGACCAACAGCAGACCAACAACAGACCAACAACAGACCAGCAGCAGACCAGCAACAGACCAACAACAGACCAACAACAGACCAACAACAGACCAACAACAGACCAACAGCAGACCAGCAACAGGCCAACAGCAGACCAACAACAGACCAACAACAGACCAACAGCAGACCAGCAACAGACCAACAACAGACCAACAACAGACCAGCAACAGACCAGCAACAGACCAACAACAGGCCAACAGCAGGCCAACAACAGGCCAACAGCAGACCAACAACAGACCAACAACAGACCAACAGCAGACCAGCAACAGACCAACAACAGGCCAATAACAGGCCAGCAGCAGACCAGCAACAGACCAACAACAGGCCAATAACAGGCCAGCAGCAGACCAGCAACAGACCAACAGCAGACCAACAGCAGACCAGCAGCAGACCAGCAACAGACCAACAACAGACCAACAACAGACCAACAACAGACCAGCAACAGACCAACAACAGGCCAACAGCAGACCAGCAGCAGACCAACAACAGACCAGCAACAGACCAACAGCAGACCAACAACAGACCAACAGCAGACCAGCCTCAACGTGTACAAGCTGTTCATACGTAGTTATCAGTGTTTGCATTAAGTGAGATGCAACATGTTATTTCAACTTGTTTCAAGCAGGGCAGCCGTTTCCTCTTGAATCCGGTCTTCATCCTGAGCTAAGATAATACTATTAATAATAATAATAATAACTTTTACTTTACTTTTAAAAACAGTTTACAAAGTGCTTTGACAGACAAAGCAGCAAAATCCATAATAACAACAACAGAAAGCTGAAGAGTGAAGCCCAACAAGACAAACTGAGGTCAGAGTTACACCTGAAAAAACACAACAATAGATGAAACAATAACACCAATTCATACCATACAAATAAACTAGGAAATAAATCAAATAAAACTAAATAGTTTACGACATCACATCAAAGTCAGTCTGTAAAAATGGGTTTTAAGTGATTTAAAAGAGATCATCAGCTCTACAATATATGAAATGTAATAAGTGTCTACCATGACTACAGAGCAGCAGGTCATGTGGGGGGCTTTGAGAGGCTGCATTTTGCATTTGGGCTCAGAACATCTGTAAGTTTGCAACCAAATACAACTGTTTAATACTCTTTGCTATTTATATAGTCGTCAAAAGATCCACAAATGGAACATGTAAACCAGCTCTCAGTGAGTCGTGGTCCGTCACTCTGCAGCCTGCAGCCCATCTGGAGGTTTGTGAGGCGAGGAAAGAGCTCAGAAACTCTGCCAACTTCAAAACCACAAGGCTTCTTGTCTCTTCTACTCAAAACAAAGGAGAAGCTTTGAGGTCGTGTGGTGCCAAATGAGAAGGAGGGTTGAACTGATGGTGTTAGCTTCAGCTTCTGCACCCACAAGGGTCTTGATGTACGATATCAGGCTGTGGAGGTGAAACCCCCAAAGAATCAATCACTGTTAGGAGAGATTCCTCTCTGCTGCTCTATCAGCTGCATCCTCCACCGTTGTCTCCTAAGAAATCTCCCACAAAGCAAGAAGAAAAAGTACCACACGCTACGTCACAATGACGTGTTTCTCCACACGTGTTTGTGGAGATTTGAGCCATTTCGTTTCTTCAGAAGAATTCTGCAGTCAATTAATTTAAACCTCCAACCAATAATAAAACGAGAGTTCATCTCGTCGGTGTGGAAGTTCTTCAGCATGCGTGAAGAAGACATAACGCTCGCAATTTGTACCAAAGACAGCAGAGAAACAGAACAGCTGGAACAACTAACAGTTATTATGAACATACAATTGATTTTTCCAGTCAATTATAGTTCTTAGAGAGAAAGGAAATCGGAACCTGTGCATCTCTATCAGCAGGTGTAGCGTGTTAGCATGCTAACATGTTTGAATGAGCACTGAACAGAGCGTACAGCTGAGGCTGATGGGAATGTATTGGCATCTTTCTGGTCGCAAATCCAAATATTGGTTAAATTAAAAAGCTGACCTGATGATGGCGCTAGGTGAAAAGAAGAAGGGTCAAAGTTATTACAATGTATCCTCTGAGGACCATGAATGAGAACCACATTTACAATCTCAGTCCATCCATAGTTGCTGAGATGATCGGATGATTGGTGGAGCCAAAAACAGATGTTCATAAAAGTGGATCCCAGCAAATATGTCCTTCTAGTTACTAGCTAGTGCGTGGGGATATTGATGATTTTAAACATATGGACTCAAGCTCACAATACACTGAGATCTGATTTTGAGTTGTTCTCTCTTCAGCTTTTACTACATTTAGTTTTAGTACTTTTTCACAGTTGAGTTTGAGTAGAAAAGAGCTTCTCTCTCTGGTTCTTGCTTTGGACTTCTCTATGGATCTAAACTGCTGAGCTGGTTCAGTATGCTGGCAGCTCTTTGGTCATCTCTGACCGTGAGTCACAAGCAGAGTGATTCATCACATTAACTAGTCCTCCCCTCCACCTGTTTCCTCCTCCGGTATTAGGGGTTTCTGAGGTTCTTGGCTCGCTTTTTGAATCAAACCACACAGCTTTGATATTCCTCTCTTGCTCTCTCGTCCGTTGAGATCCTGTTTTCAGAGTGAAGCTTCGCCCCGAGGCAGAAGGCTTGTTCTGTGCCATTCCATGTCTGGATGGTCTTTGAAAAGGCTTCATGCCAAAACAGGACATCTATCATCCAGTGGAAGAAACCGGATGCCTCGTCTTGTAAATGCCGTTTGTTATTCTTGTAAACGCTTCAGTAGTCTACGGTTTCCTCAGCAGTAGCTGAGGATCTCTGCTTTTTATTCACACAGCTCCTAGATGTTACATCTGACTAAGATAAGATGAGATAAGAGGAGATAAGATATACTTTATTGTCCCGCAGGGAAATGTTTCTTGGGCTAGGAAGGACATGAGGGTTTACACCGTGGTCACGTAGCCGGTTCTTAATTTGTCTCTCACCCAATTTGTTTGACAAATGTGCTTCTTACTGGGTCGGCTCTTGACTGACGGGAGTCCCAGAATCTCGTTGTCTTCTCCAGTTCGACATTTTCGTTGGCGACTTCGTGTAAATGACCTTTTCCTCATCAAGCTCTTGTTCATTCTCTTCTTTTGTTTGGAGCCAATGTTTCCCTGTTATTGTTAGAAGTGTGTGTTGGTGTAAGCGAAGTCACCAGATCTATCTAATCCACCTGTCCTCACCAACAGGAACCTTACTGTTTCTGATGAGTGCTTTCTTTGGGGAGAAGCTGCCGCCAAGTGGGGTCAACGCAGAAATAGATTAGGAGTAGAATGGACATGTACGTGTAGCGGTTCCATTGTGACCGTTGCAGCTGGCTAACTTCCATACAAACAAAACCGACTTACGGCAAGTTGCAGACTCACTGAGGTGAGGTTTTACAGTAACAGTAAATGAGAAAAATACCTTCAATCCTCTATTATTAACTCTACATAATTACCAGCTGCCGTCTTTACGTTAATCTATGTAATCCAACACCATTCAACAACAGTTTCTTTTCCCCTGAGGTATTTATCTCCACAAAATGTTTAACAATATTTCACTCATGTTGCCCTTTGTCGACCCAGGGAGCAATGGGGTCTTTTATATGTATGTATATATATACACAAGTTAAATATGTATTAAGTATGTAGATTCTCTAACACTGGAAGAATATATATGAAACTAGTCTGTATGGTTGGAATCCTTCAGACAAATTCAAACATGCACATATGCATTCATACCCTGACTGAGAGAGTAAAGAGAGCTGTGGCAGGATGTGGAGATCTGTACTTACCTGCTTCCTGTGGATGTAAACATACAGAATGTGTGCGTGTCTCTTTGATTTTATATCATCAAGGGAGTCCAGAGTGTTTACCTGAACATCTGATGTATATCACAACACACACCAACATCTTGTGAAATGAGAGCAAGAGCCGATGCAGATGATTCAGTTGGGCCAGAATGGACTGAACATGCTGTTCTCACTCTTTTCAGCGTCTGCTCGAACATTTTTCCTTAATATCGTAATCGTAATACTCGTAGTATTACAGTAGTAATGTAGTAGCTCTACGCAGCAATGTGGCAACAAGGCTGTTTCTTTATCGGCATGTCTTCTGCATGGATCATCAACAGGATGCTGACTGTTTGGAAAAATGGAAGTCTATCGAGCTAGCGTTAGCATATTTAGCTAGCAGCCTGCAACCGTTGATTCAGTTGCACACAAGAAGATGTCTTTAGTCTTTCTGTGTCTGGAAACAAGGATCCAATCTTTCAAACGTTGTCACTGTAAACTACATCTGTGACGTGCGAGCAACTCGTCAGATCCCGACGCTTGATCGCTGGCTTCAAACTACGATGCTCTACATTCAGTGTCTCAGTTTCCACTTTTAAAAAGTTGACCTAGTTGTTAAGGTTTACTTGATTAGCTTTAGGCAACGGAACTCGGTTAGGTTTAGGAAAAGATCGGAGTTTGCGTTAAAATAATTACAATTATTACTTGAAATATCTACGTAAGCTAGTAACAGAAGTCGATTTTTCACCCATGAGACCACTGTTCATGCTCAAAGTCAAAGTTGATTTATTTGTCATGTGACTGTGGTACTTCAGTAACACCACTTCTGCAGTTATTTCCACCCAAACGACGATCTTTTTCGAAACCTACGTTGTTTTCTGTGAAGACATTTATTTTGAAAGGACTATATGCACGTTATGAGAGGAAAACGCACGGAAAATGAGGAGTAACTTTTCGTAAGATATACGAACAGTTGAACGTTGACTTGGTCTCACGCGGGACACGAACGTCGGCCTCCTGGTTGAAATGTTCGCCTTTATTCGACCCACCCTGACCTCGTCTCCCGCTCTTTATACAACATCCGTTGCTCTAACTGTCTAATAACGATGTTTATCCATCTGGACTCTGCAGAGGTCGGACTTCTACCTTTTTCCTAGTTGTGTCTTCACCCAAACCTTTCTGTTCAAGAAACAGATTTTTCGTTGACTTTGATGCAACCATGTATCTCATGAAAGCTGTAACACCTCTTCTTCTCTCTCTCCTCTCTGTTTCAGGGGATGGCAGGTGGACATGTGATCCATCCGAACCCGCTGCCAAACATCCACCAGGAGCCCGCCGTGCTGCTCTGCGTGGGCCTCCTGGTCCTCCTGGTTATCTATCTGCAAGGCAGTACGAACAGCCAGGACCACTCTCAGGTTTAGCCTTTGGAAAACCCAGCAGACGTAGCATTTTGTTCTGAAATATTTGTATCTGTGTCGGATCCTTTTTGCGTTTTTTGGGGACCTCATTTTTTTACCTTCCTTAAGGAAACTTTGAAATCTTAATTCAGGTGGAGATGATGTGTACACACCTTTAAGGAACTCTAAAATGCCTGGATTTTTTGCTTTTTCACCTATTTCTCCTTCACGGTGTCTGAGTCTTTGCATTGCTGCCATAGAGCCGGATGTTGCACTCCTCTCCAGCACAGAGGCGGTCATGTCACCTGAATATGCCCCTGTGCAAAAAATGACGCCTGTGGAAACTCAAATGTGCCTTGTACAGTTTCCTGTTTACTATTTTTATTATTTTTCTGCTTCTCTTAAAGGTGTTTTTTATTGTACAGAGATGATGAATTCCTCTGCAGACCCGGGTTGTTAAAGTATGTGGGTCCAGTCTCTTCCTCTCTCTTCCTGTCACATCAGCATCCAGCATTCATGGGAACCAACTGGGCCAAAGTAATCCTTCCAACGTCTTAATCTGAACTACTGTTGCCATGAATTACATGTCTGCTTATGTCTTCATTGTTAGTTGAAGAGGTTCCAGCAGCAGACATTTGGAGATGTGGGTAGTAGAATGTGTTCTGTGGTCCTCAGCAACAGAACACCTTGCTTTGGGAGGCAAATCACAGCATTTGGTTTGTGAAAGACGGGAATATTTCAGAGGGACAGTCGGACAAGTATTAGGAACTGTGAAATAATTCTCTGGTAGGGGAAGAAAAATGCATAAAATGACCCAACTTTCCTGTTTAAATGCAGCGTAATACTGCATTTGTCTGCAATAATGATAAACGTGTCCATTTAGTTCTTGTTTTCTGTGTCATATTTCGATACCCGGGTCAGGTTTTATCTTCAATACCTCCCGTTGCCAGTTAGCTAATATGTACTGAGGATCATTATCCACTCAGAGGTACTTTTATGCATCAATCCTGCAGCTCCTTCAAAGACGTGAGAACACATCTGTGTTGTAGAAATGTGTGATCTTGGAAGATCAAATTCATGCTTTATCCTTCTATTTCATGATTACTTTACAATTTCAGACATTTTAACATCTGTATTGTTCAGTTTTACACAAACACAACCCTCTAGTAAGATGATAGTGTCCCAACATTTGAGTGATGGATCCCAGCCTCCCTCTGTCACCACCAGAGCAGGTCCAATGGTGAAGAAGTGACTTCCTCCCAACTATCGAAAAAACTAACTTCAGATTTCAGAATCACCAAATCCAGTCGTCACAGGGCGTCTTTCCCTCTTTGCTCTGATTGTTGATTGAAGATTTTGCACAATGATGATCACCAGCATATTATACAACAATAAGAATGAGTACTTTAATAAGCTGCTCATTTCATGGAGTGAAACTCAAAAGATCAAGAGGACGAACACAATCCACAGTGAAGTCATTTAAACCATCAAACTGTCATTTCATGTCTTCTTTACTCATCTTCTACCTTTTATTCTGACGTCGTTTTAATGTTCAAAGAAACTTCCTGCAATCGATCACAAGAATGATGATGAAGTGATGAAGCAGCGCCGTCTTCCTCGTTTCAGCCTCTGGACCTAACGTCAGCAGTCACACTGAGTGTAGTCGGCTCGTACTGGTTTGTTGACGAGGTCACGCTATCCGTTCATCAGCCCGGAGATTCAGACCGGCCAGGTCTCCTCACGCCTGCAGCTCATTAAAACACTCTGAGAGACTTCTGGACGACGACCAGACACTGAACCCTTCAGAGTCAAAGAGCGTTTAGTGCGTCAACGTTAACGTATCAAACAGCGGTGATACGGGCTTCACACTTATTCTCTTCTTTGAGCTCTTAGCTCATTAAAGCATCCTGTAGTCATGTGAGGAACCAGCAGAAGTAGGCGTTTGTGTTCTTAAAGGTGAAATGCACGTTACCTCTTACAGCTGATTACAACTCAACCTGAACAATGATGAAGTAGAACAGTTCAATGCTCTTTTGTATGCACAAATATCCTGATTTGTTCTGATTTGGAGGATGTAGGATGAAATATTATTTTTTTTTTTACAATAGTGAAGACTGATCACAGACTGATCACAGACTGACTACAGACTGATCACAGACTGATCACAGACTGACTACAGACTGATCACAGACTGACTACAGCTGCACTGCTCTTTGCTGGAGGTGGAGACGTTTCATACATTTGCCAAAGCAACCAGTTAATCCATGTTTTAAAATCAGAACATAGAGTTTGTATAAAGAATCATCTCATCGTCGTCTGGTGAGAATGGACTCGTAGGAAGAAACTACACCCGTTACAACCGTAGTTACAGTATTCCTGCTCTCAGGAGGTGATAATGAGCTCATCAAGGATCGGCAAACCAGAAAGATGTTTTTCCGGTTTTACAAGAGAAACACCTTGGATTGAGACTAACTGGTTGGTTGCAGATGTACGTCTGGTTAACTGTCCTGCCTCAGCTACAGAGCGGTGGATAACACGGGGTCTGGGTTCACCGTGTTCTGCTCGTTGAGCTGCACAGTTAAACATCTAACATTGTATTCTTTAAAAGTCCACGGATCTGGGTTGTTTTCAATGGGGAAAAATGAAATATAATCTTCTTAATCTTCTAAAAGAAATGAGTTCCATCATTGTCTTTATGAAGTTATCCAAAAGGAAGTCAGAGCAGCAGCAGAAGTCTGTTGTAACACAATCCATAACTGAATTCATGCGAGTGTGTTTGAGTCACAACTGGACGTTTGCACAGTTGTGTCACAGATGAGGTGAGATCCTCATCGGTTTAATCTCTTGTGTTCAATCAGCGGCTCAGACACGACGCTTCATCTTCAGGCTGCTCCGTAACTAAAGCTGGCTGACGTTGTTGCTCACCTCATGTCAGAGCAGAGGTTCAGTGGATAAAGTCAACAGAAGTAAAAGTGATCCGCTCATGACAACAGTCTCACAGGAGCCGTGTTTAGAGGGAATAGTCAGTTTATTGGTATGTAAGGATTACATCACTGAATTGGAAAGTTAATCAAACAACTACAGAAGGATTCCTCCACAACGAGACGCAAAGTGACCAGAGAGAGGAACAAATAACCACGGCAGAGATGACAAATCAACGACAAAGAGACTCAAACGACCACAAAAAGATGCAAAAGACACATAGAGACCAAACAAGCAAAACAAGAACTACAAATCGACTACAAAGAAGCATAAAAGGAGCATAAGAGACAAAAAAATGAGCTCAAAGTGACCACAGAGAGACATGCATATATTTGTATTTTACTTTATTAAATAACCAGATAAATCAATTTAGAATCAGTTCTCGTATTCTGATGGATTAAAGTAAAAGAAAGCGTTGAGTGGTCGTCTTTCACTCGGGGGTTCTTTCTTCTTCTTGGAATGGAGGTTGAGGTTGTATGTGTCCAGAGTCCAGTGTCTCATAATCTGTCCATAGCTGTCTGCTCTATACTTCACTGATATTATCTCATATTGTAATATTAAAAGGTCTGTGTTTGACGTTCATTCATCAGAAGCCACTCTGGTCCGTTTCTCATTCATCGCTCATCTTTAAAGGTGTGAAATTGAAGCTGAAGTGTGAACTTCTTGCGTCATGAATCAGACGTCTCTCTGTTTCTAACTGTGTCCTCTGAACCTCTTCCTCCTGGAGAGTCACTCGTCTCCGGCTCGTCTTCCTCTGCACCACATGTACCCGCTTTGCTTTCCCTCCGCTGTGACTGCGTGTTGATTTTCTGATATTGTTCCATGTGAAACCTGAGACCTCATTTTTGAAGTACTGTATTGCAGGCGGAGCATGAAGGAGAGGAAGCTGAGCGATGAGTTACAGTCTTGTGAAACTGATATGCAACCTGTTGATGTGTTGATCTGTAGGTGTTACAGCACAGACACATTCTGGTTCTGTTTGAGCTCGTTGGGTAAATAAACAGGATCATCATTATGATCTGTTAACAGGAAGATAAACATTTACTCTCAGTTCTTTTCATTTGAATTTTAAAAAGATAAAAGTTATTAAAGCAGGACCCTGAGACACTGGTGTGTTGCTTCTCTAACGCTGTACAGAAAGCTTCTGTCGGAGCTGTTTGTGCCAGAATGAATGACTCCACATGACCCAGTACGACTGTAGCAACATGTTGTCTTTGTTTATACTGTTATTGTACATCTGGAAATATTGTAATTATGCTGTTTTAATTGCTTTAAAATGTAACTGTTGTAAATAAAGCTTTTACATCTTTTTAAAGCTGCATTTTATTTGATAAATTGCTCGTTTTTTAACAGAAATACTTTTGTATTCAGCAGCGGGAAGTAAGCGCATTCACTCATGTACTGTACTTACTGTAAGTACACTTTTAATACACTACTACTTTAGTTGAGTATAGTCCCATCTGGTGATACTTTACTTTCCAAAGTGAAATATTGTTCTTCACTCTTTATTGATGAAACCAACAAAGAATTTTTAATTGAAATTAAAACGACTAAATAACTCAAACAGCCACAGTTTACTCATCAATGAGTCGTTTCAATAAAAGCAATAATCAACATGTGGTTACACTTCAAAGCCTGAGTTCACCTGCTGCCTTAAACACACGTGAGTGAACTGAACTCAGGTTGAATCATTAGTTCAAATTTGTCTAATTAGTTTTGAAAATGCCAATTGAATGAACTTAAATAATTAAGTTGAATCAAGAATGGCGTATTGTTTACATTCTCACAGTTTAAGGAGTCAGCTCTTCATATGAGGTCCACCTCTATGCTGACGATGGAGAGGTTTAGGAGGCCGAGGAGGGAGAACCACAGAGGGAGGAGGCTCTAAAGAGAGCTAGACCTGCAGAGCGGGACTCGGACACAATAACAGACGGACCAGATCACTCTGACACAAAAACAAGTTGAAAAATGTCTGTTTGGTGAAATGAGGACAAATCTTTTTATTATTTCAGTAACTCTGTCTGAAGCCGACTGTTTTTTTCTTCTCCTCTTTGCATCTTTATGTGTGTGTGTGTGTGTGTGTGTGTGTGTGTGTGTCTGTGCGTGTGTGCGTGTGTGTGTGTGTGTGCTCATCTGCAGGACACGGAAAGTACGGTGCCTTCCACAGCTTGGCACAAACACATGCTCAGATAATTATATGTCTTCCACACACAGACACAGACACACACACACACACCCAACTCATTAACACACAAACACATGATCACCCGCATAAATGGCCCTTGTGCACGCACACGCACACATACACACACACATTCACACACGTGTGCATGAGTCACAGCAGCGGTCCAGCAGGGTGGATTCCTCCGTCTGCAGAGAAAGAGAGAAGTAGCAGCTTTAACCCTTCGTGGTCTCAAGGTGAGGACAGAGACTCATTCAGCTCTACTTTTCTTTGAGTCCAACTGAAATGAAATGGCAACATTATCTTCTGCTCCAGCATACAGATCTAAACTTGTACATCTATCGTGGTGTGCGCTCTTTATAGACGTTTAAATGATGTTTTTATGTTGTATTTCTTGTTCCCTGACAGCGTCCCATCATATAATCTGTGTCCATCCCACCGTTTAGCCTTCATAACAGCACAAACACATGTAATAAATGGTTTATTGCACACTATAATGTTGTTGTAAGCAGATTTAAGAACATTTTAAGGGTTGATAACTGTACGGTATTTGTCAATAATTATAAATTCTCTCATGAAGACATATTTTATATTATTACGGTTGTGTTTTTCTCCAATTATTGGCCCCATGAAGAGTTGTATCTGCTCACAGCGACACTATGGTGTGTTCTAAACCATGTACTACATGTCTGTGCTTATAAATGCTAAACAGCTCTCAAAGTGAGGCAGCAAATAGATTCTTAATTGTGTGCATCTGTGCAAATTGTGCAAAAGAATCTGTTAAAAGCGCTGTTCATACAAGCATGTCTAATTTAACCAGCTGGGAGGAATCACTGGAAGTTGTAGGAAGATAGATGTGTTTGTCATCAGCATAGCAGTGATTTATTATGTATTGAGCAGCAAGTACACACAAAACTAGAGGACCGAGTGCTGATCCCTGTGGAGCTCCGTTTCTGACCTCAGAGCAGCTGCAAACGTCCCTCTGAAGGTTGAACTCCGCAGGTCGATCCCTGACAGGACAGTAAGTAAACCAGCTCTGATCTGGTCCAGTGTGGGACCAGGTCCCACCAGAAGCCCTGTACCTACCTGTGGTGTGAAACTTAAAGGAAGCTTTTTTTAATCATTGGTGCACTTTGTGGTTTTCACTGGTGTGGCAGCAAACCAGCACTCGTCTCCTCCAAACTGCCACAGGAACCAGGTGTTCACACCATTTCCTGACCTTTCACTCTTAACTTCTCACTGTCACTCTCACACACACACACACACACACACACACACACACACACACACACACACACACACACACACACACACACACACACACACACGAGATGTGTTCAGTGTGTTGGAGCCAAGAGGAGACATATTCAGGATGCTGTGGTCAGAGACCTCCAGTCTATTCTCTTCCTCTATTGATTGCTTAGTGTGTGTGTGTGTGTGTGTGTGAGTGTTGTGTGTGTGTGAGTGTTGTGTGTGTGTGTGTGTGTGAGTGTTGTGTGTGTGTGAGTGTGTGTGTGTGTGAGTGTTGTGTGTGTGTGTGTGTGTGAGTGTTGTGTGTGTGTGAGTGTGTGTGTGTGTTGTGTGTATTTGAATATTAGTACTAATACCACGATGTAAAAGTAAACAATTGCAAGTCCAGCATTTACAAGTACACGTACACAAGTATTACATAAGAACACAAGTGAAGGTACTCACTGTGAATAATGTTTGAGGTATAATTTTAAGTTAATTTCTTTCATCTATAATAATGCATCATCTATGTTTTGTGTGTAATATCTTGATCTGAATAGAACAAAGATTCACTTTTACTGATCGTATACGACCGTCTGCTTTAACACTGTGACTCATCTGTATGTGAAGCTTATTTCAAGCACACACATGCAAATGTACAGTCAGCGTTCCCCGACATCAACACACACACACACACACACACACACACACACACACACACACACACACACAATGATGGCTAGTATACACATTACAGACAAACAGGGCGTTGAGTCAGACCTGAACTCCCACACAGACACTCACTTCTTTGTGCCTCGTTATACTCAGACCGACCTGATGAAACACTCGGCCGTCCACACACACAACAGATCAAATCTTCTGATGGATATCCCACTCCACACGGCAGCAAACATCAGAGAGTGATCAGATCCCTCCTGTTTACTGTGGACACACGTAATGAAAAGGCTTATGGAAATGTGAAATATATGTATGATTTTGGTTCACAGGCAAATTTAAAACACATAGTTTGGATGGAAATGGACCGGCCAGCATTATCCGCTAATGTCATCACATAAACCATGATTAGTATATCTGTTGACAGTAGTGATGGCGTGTATATTTACACAAGTACAGTAGTTAAGTACAATTATTAAGGTACTTGTACATGAGTGTTTCCATATTATGTTACTTTAGACTTTTACTCCCCTTCAGAAAGCAAATAGTAGAAGTAGAAGTAGGAATAGTACAGAAACACCAGCAGGAACTTCTTACTCAATAGGACGAGCTTTGGAAAGTACACGCTTGATTTGGCAACATGTCAGCAGATAAACACAGAGTCAGGTTGTTTGTACAGTTAGCAGGTATGTTATGTTTGTACTTTTCTTTTTGAGGGTAAAATATATAAAGTGAAGATAAAATGATTGAAAGAAAGATAAACACAAACAGAGACGGCCATGACGTACGTCTTTTCATGACATATCATGCAATGACTTTGACTTTTTGGACATTCTGTACTTTTTCATGTCGTACTATTCTCCACTGAGAGAGGACCCTCGATACCTATTACCTAATAACACTGAATAACTTTTCTGTACTAGAAAAGCTTCCCAGAATGTATTTCATCACGTCTCCAGTGAATGGCCACCGAGGGTTCTTCATCACGTTTGTTTCTGCAGGTGAAGCATCTCAGAGGACACATGATCATGATCACATGTTCTCTACTGAGAGGACCGTAGACGGCACATCACGGACGTGTTGCACAACCTCGTACCCTAATTATGAGAATACACAGTTACAGCAAAGTGCTTAGTCACACTATATAGACAGTATATATATATATATATATATATATATATATATAGCAGCAAAAAGAAAAGCAGAACGAGCAAAAGAGATATTTTATTTTTTGTGTCGTGCGAACGTTTTATGAGAGAAGGTCTCCGTTTTAAGGAAGTTGTCCTTTCTCTGTCTTGGGCCGGATCAACAGTGGAAATACCCGGAGACTCAGATGCAGAACGTGGTCCGATGCTAACGTGTAGTCCGGGTTGTTTGTGGAGCAGCTAGTTATTTACATTTCTTTCTTTTATCTTACGAAGAAGCTCACCTCATGTGAACGTGCTCCTCCTTAAGACTGTGTTCTCGTATCCTCATTAAGATGTAGAGTACTTCCTATGATATGTGATGTCGCTTTGATGAGCGCTGCAAGAAAGAAGGGCTCAGACGGCTGTGGCTTTCTGAGAGAATGTGTGTGTGTGTGTGTGTGTGTGTGTGTGTGTGTGTGTGTGTGTGTGTGTGTACCATACAGCAGCCCGTGTGTTGTCTTGCATCACAGCATCACTGTATGTGAGCTGCACTGCAGGGTGGACGCTGCACCGCTGTGTTGCAGCTCTCTGGCTCAGTGTTACATCAGCCTCAGTGATGCAGACCGACGCACAACACCAAAGTCATCGCCGCTCCAGAGTCAACCGGACAGATCCAAGCAGAAGAGAAGGACCAGAACCACAAGTCAACCAAAGTCGAGCAAATAAAAACCAACGTAAACAACCCACAGCTGTGAAGCGTAGGAGGGGCTGACACAACCGGTCCAGAGTCTAACTAGCTCGATGCTCACAGGAGACCATGACACTAATGACAACAGTCCTGAGCAAATGTGGCCGGGTCAGAGAAACCAAACTGCACCACAGAACCCCAGAACAACCCAAACAGGATTCAATTAAAGAAACAGCCAACTCAACCTGCACACAATCAAATGGAAACATCGCCACAAACCAAAGCAGCCACCAGTCATCCAAACAACCCGAGTTACTCTCCCGACTTAAAGGACGAGTTCGACACTCTGGAGATCCTGTACGACTGTTCGCTGTCCTGCCAAGAGTTAGAAGACAAGATGTATGACTCTTTAATGTCAGATGTATGACTCTTTAATGTCTTTACAGTTAATATGAACCTGTGGCCGGCGGCCACTCTCCTCATCTGAGCACAGCGACAGGAAGCAGTCTGGCTCTGTCCCAAGGAGACAGAATCTGCCTCCCAACACTCCTAACGCTCACTGATCACACCTGCTTAACATGCAGAGCTTTAAGAACGGCCTCCTGGCTGTAGCTTCATATTTAACCTACAAATATCAATATTCTCATCCAACTCTCAGCAAGAAAGCACGTTTCAATAATCACACCCAAAAATCAGAACCAAGAAACCAGAAGATTCCCATTAAAATGATTCTTTAATGATATTCTCAATGTTGCTTCACATAGAAACATTTATCAACGAAGCAGATACTCTGTATTGCAGTTGCTCCTCTTTTGCTCTGATGATCTAACTGTGAGTCACACAATGCTGTGACTGAGCAGGAAGCTCCTCCCACTTCACAACTCTATTGTCTTCTTTCTGCCAACAAATCCCTCAAAAAGTCCAAATGAGTTGATCTACTCCTGACGTATTGTCTGTGTGTCCAGAAGCCATCAGACTGACTCAGTCCCACAAACACCAGCTCTGCACCCGCCACACGTTCATCATCATCATCATCATCATCTCAGCATTAACAGCTGTCTCCACGTCGTGGTGTCCGTTGTGTCTGAATACTTTCTGTAAAACAACAAACTGAACTGAGTTATGATCGATTGTGTGACTGAAGCACTTCCTGCACCGGCTCTCATGCTCAACTCTACTTCCTGTTTACGGCTCCAATGTCCCACAATCCTTTGCTCCTGTAATAGGAAACGCTGCTCACAGGCCTGAGAGGCGCTGACAGCGATCATGTGACCTGTGTGATCACTGAGGGGATGTTTCAGAGGATCTCACTTCAGTTTGGATTTAAAGGCAACAATGAGCGGCCTCGTGTGATTTCAGCTGCTGTCAGCACAGAACAACCAGATGTTGGCATGTTACGTCTATGAAAACCAGCGGATACGACGAATGTCGACATTTCACTACATTTTATTAATATATTTCATAGAAACGCACAATGCCGGCTTTCTGTTTAATGTTTAATATTGAAATTGTCTTGTGAGTTGATTTTTGGGCCACATGCAAGCAGTGGTGTTATGAATGAAAAGAATAAATATTATATAAGATATAATGTAACATTTTCAATTATTCTCTTGAGAAAACTCATTTAATTTGTGTTATATTTGAAACAATGGACGTGTGTGTGATATAAGGACCCTCGTGTTACATACTGCACAAGAGTTCACTCACTCACTGAGATGCGTGTTACAGACAGGGCTACAGACAGAAAACGTCTTCATTCAATCAGTCCATTTATTAGTCAAATCACAGAAGATAACGTTACAACTCCAGTGCAACGCATTCCCATCAGAGACGCCTCCTCCGTCCTCTTTTCTGACCTTCATAGAGAAACAGACGCTGAACGGTGCTGGCTGCTGTTTTAGATTCAGTTTCCCGGACGTTACAGTTCATTACATTAGATCCAGAAGCTGCTCATAATCCAACGGCTACAGCATCACAAACAGGCCCGAGGTTCAGTTCAGAGGCTCTAATTAGCCACGTTGACAGCGAGCCGCTATGACGGTCGACCTGTCACTCAAAGCTACCTTAATTATGCATAACTTTAAACTTTAATAACATTTAAACGGGTGAGTTGTATTAAATTCACTCCCTGTACAGTAGTCATGAACGGGGATATTCGCTTTAGAGACTAAAACACTTCTTTCGTCTCAGGCTGTAAACATGTTTGTTTCTGCTGTGAAGTTGGTCCTTTTAACATAGAGCTCTATGGGGATTAACTGGCTTTTGGAGCCTCGAGTGGCCGTTTGAGGAACTGCAGTTTTTTTGTCACTTCCTCTTTTTGCTTGGCTTTCTCGACAGCGGAGGCTGCCTCTAGCTCAAGTCTGACTTTGCTCATTTTAAAGCTCCTTTAAAGGAGGAGAAGCCAGTTTAAAGCTCAGGATTATGAAATCCTCTCAGGACCAGCTGCATGAAAGTGAACACGTGTAACACTGGAGACATTGTTCTCTCTCTGTGTCCTATGAACGCTTTAAAAACCCCGATCGTTTACGACTCTTTGATATGTGCCGACATTCATTCTTTACGACAGCAGGAACACCTTGATGATGATGATCAGACGGCTCCTCTGGTTCCTTTATCTTCACAGCAGGATTATTTCAAACTTTATTTTATTTTAAACGCAGCATCAGAATCACAGACGGTCGCTGCAATTGTTTCAAATCGAAGAGACTAACTCCCCGAACGTTGTAGAATGATGTGCAGTGATCAGGACACGTGTTGATGAACCAGAGACACAAACTGCTGCAGATGAAAGGAGTGGAAATAATTCAGTAATTATTCAATGAAATGAAATAACTTGAATGTGACCATATAAGGAAAGTGTGACAGTGCTGTGACAAAGCAGCGTTACTGATGAATCAAACTAAAAGACAACATGAATCCGTCTACATGTGAAGCTCTGGTTTATCTGAAGCAGCCTCGCTGCAGTGTTTCATCAGCTGTTTGACTCACAGCACAACTGTAGACAAACAGATGTAATCTCTGAGAGCTCTTTAAGCCCCACGTGAGTTAGAGATCAGGTGTTGTTGCAGAAACTACCACAGGTTTCAGAATCAAAAGGTTTCACATCTTCAAAACACAAACTGGAATCAAAGCGGCTGCATCTCCTCGGGCCACTAAACACGCCTCGCGCTCCACAGATGAGACGCACCTGAGTGGAAAGAGCGAGACCTGTGTGAGCTGTGAGGGGTCGGGTTGCAAAGCGTTGCGTTTCGTTGTCGTGTTGTGTTCTTTGGATCTCATCCGAAGGCCTTTTGTTGCATCGTGTTGCTCCATATCGTGCTGTGATAAAATCCATTAAACTGAGAGGTCAATTAATTCACGGAGCAAAATACATTATAGAAAATATTACTGCAGATGCACGTAAAACACATTTCACACATGAAGTTTGATTTGGACACAAAGCGTGAGAGAGGAGTTTAAAAGACGAGGCAGATTCTGATGAAATGCCCAACTGTGGTGCATTATGGGAAATGTAAAATTCAGTTTTTGTTGAGATTAAAAAATCTGAATTATTAGAAAAGAGACGATCTTTTTCTGAATCTGTCTCTTATATCGTCCTTTGGATGAGTGACTAAACTGAATGACAACAAAAGGACATGAAACACACTGACTCAGATCAGAAGAATCAATATTTAACACAATACGAGCTCAGACAGCGAGTGTGTGTTCTTGATGCCCGGCTGAGACGCCTCCATTTCCCAGAAATGGTAACAAGACGGCCCGAATGAGGAAGTGGCGTCGTAAGTTCATACATCAGAGTCCAGCCTCATGACACACGCTCAACCACACGCTGAGGTCACTCGGGTCAGAGTGAGTAACCGGTCTGACGAGCCGCTCGGCTCCGATGCAGAACTTAATGCAGAAGTTGAGGATTCCTCCTCAGGGATTCTTTAGCCCAAAAACAGTCCCGATCGTATGATGATGTGACCGACCGTCCAGGCTCCAGCTGCGAAGATGAACGTTGATCTTAAAGCTGTAGGGTCGGTAAACTAGTGAGAGAGTTCAACAATGATCATAATAACTCATTATAACTCCTCGTTTTCACAGGACACTACTTAGTTAGGTTCAGGAAGAGATCGTTACAGAAGTTATGTTGAATAAATCAAGGTTGAATGATCAGAGATCTCCTGGGGGAAAGATCGCTGTTTGTTGGACACGTTCACCTCCACTTCCTGTTTGTGCTTCAGAGGTCTTTATACTTCCTCCTTCATGAGTTTATGCAAAACATGTTCAATCATTTTGTAGGATTTCTACAAGTTACGGTGAACAGTAGAGCAGCCTGGACACGAGCATTCAAACTGCTTTTTATTATCTGTCTGCTGCAGTGACCTCTTTGTGTTTACTGTTTATTTTAACGTGTGATAATCATTTCATATATAAACATTTTATAATTAGCTCCAATAAGAACTGTGTTAAGTTGCTGCTAAATCTCTCCTGCTGCTTAACTCAGTGGTTTTGTTGCCCAAAGACTGTTTTCATGTAACGAGCTGAAATCGTCCCGTGTTGCTGTCATATTCAACATCTGGACTGATAGCGGATCAGCTCTAAATATCTCAGAACCAGAACCTGAAGACCTCCGAGTCCTCACAGCGTGTCCTGCTGTCCAGATGAGATCTCATGGAAAAAGATTGACCGGTTTTATTAAAACAACGTGCGTTTGTTTGGCTGCGATGTAAACACACTCTCAACACTGTATATTTAGTTTCCCTCCTTCCTCTGTTCAGCTTTGATCTATTACACCATATTTAACCTTCATAACAGTCACACAGCTGCCAGCCTCAGATATTAAGTTCATTTAAAATATGTCAGCGTTGAAGAAGAAGAAGAAGAAGAAGAGATAAAAAATAGTTTGGCCTCATGTAATATGAGTTGCAAAATATGGGATGAAATTCATGCAAACAGCTGCTTTAGAACAAAGTGTGTCTCAAATAAAAACATACAGGTGTACAACATGATTGTCATGTTGTTGTCATGATTTGTTGTCATGACACAAAGTTTTCACTCAATTATGAAATGTGGCGAGGTTTATAGGGAAGGTGTGCTTAACTTCTGTTCTATAATATTCATATTTTAATTTGCACAACAATGAGACGATCATTACCTTTCTAGAAACCAAATGAGAGGTTATTTTATTGGCTAATGTTCTGCAGTCATGTGATGATGCCATTGGGCGTCGTCTCGATGGGGATCAGGTCCACCACATGAAAGGCCTTCTGGAGGGTCATGGAAACATGCATCACTGAGCCAAACTGTGATAAACTGAGCCAAACTGAGGTAAACTGAGGTAAACTGAGGCAAACTGAGCCAAACTGAGGTAAACTGAGGTAAACTGAGGCAAACTGAGCCAAACTGAGGTAAACTGAGGCAAACTGAGATAAACTGAGCCAAACTGAGGTAAACTGAGCCAAACGTAGGTAAACTGATGTAAACTGAGGTAAACTGAGGTACACTGAGCCAAACTGAGGTAAACTGAGCCAAACTGAGGTAAACTGATGTAAACTGAGCCAAACTGAGGTAAACTGAGGTACACTGAGCCAAACTGAGGTAAACTTAGGTAAACTGAGCCAAACTGAGGTAAACTGAGCCAAACGTAGGTAAACTGTTGTAAACTGAGGTAAACTGAGGTACACTGAGCCAAACTGAGCCAAACTGAGCCAAACTGAGGTAAACTTAGGTAAACTGAGGTAAACTGAGGCAAACTGAGATAAACTGAGCCAAACTGAGGTAAACTGAGCCAAACGTAGGTAAACCGAGGTACACTGAGGTAAACTGAGGTACACTGAGCCAAACTGAGGTACACTGAGCCAAACTGAGCCAAACTGAGGTAAACTGATGTAAACTGAGCCAAACTGAGGTAAACTGAGGTACACTGAGCCAAACTGAGGTAAACTTAGGTAAACTGAGCCAAACTGAGGTAAACTGAGCCAAACGTAGGTAAACTGTTGTAAACTGAGGTACACTGAGCCAAACTGAGGTAAACTTAGGTAAACTGAGATAAACTGAGCCAAACTGAGGTAAACTGAGCCAAACGTAGGTAAACCGAGGTACACTGAGGTAAACTGATGTACACTGAGCCAAACTGAGGTAAACTGAGGTACACTGAGCCAAACTGAGGTAAACTGAGGTACACTGAGCCAAACTGAGGTACACTGAGCCAAACTGAGGTAAACTGAGGTACACTGAGCCAAACTGAGGTACACTGAGCCACACTGAGGTAAACTGAGGTACACTGAGCCAAACTGAGGTACACTGAGGTAAACTGATGTACACTGAGGTAAACTGAGGTACAGAGGTAAACTGAGGTACACTGAGCCAAACTGAGGTAAACTGAGGTACACTGAGGTACACTGATGTAAACAGAGGTACACTGAGCCAAACTGAGGTACACTGAAGTACACTGAGCCAAACTGAGCCAAACTGATGTAAACTGAGGTACACTGAGGTAAATTGAGGTACACTGAGGTAAACTGTGGTACATAGGTAAACTGAGCCAAACTGAGGTAAACTGAGGTACACTGAGCCAAACTGAGGTACACTGAGCCAAACTGCGGTAAATTGAGGTACACTGAAGTACACTGAGCCAAACTGAGCCAAACTGATGTAAACTGAGGTACACTGAGTTAAACTGAGCCAAACTGAGCCAAACTGAGGTAAACTGAGGTACGCTGAGGTAAACTGAGGTAAACTGAGGTACAGAGGTAAACTGAGGTAAACTGAGGTACACTGAGGTACAGAGGTAAACTGAGGTAAACTGAGGTACACTGAGGTAAACTGAGGTAAACTGAGGTACACTGAGGTAAACTGAGGTACACTGAGGTAAACACTGTGAGGAGACTCTGAGTCTCTTTCTGATTCTTCTTCAACATGAGTCCGTGGGTTCATCACACGATGGAAAAATGAGTCGATGCCAGCGAGACAGAAACAAACAAGTTCTCATACAACAGTTCTTATGATATCTTATTAAAAGTTACTCCTCATTAAAAGCCCAGCAACACGTGTTCATTTCTGCTCGTTACATGAAAACTGTCTTTTCAAAATAAACTTCCATCTTCACAGGAATCTACTTAGTTAGGTTTAGAAAAGACGTTTGTTTGGGTTGCAGTAACGATGGAAGCAGCGTTACTGACGTACAGAAGTTACAATAAACCAACATCGACTTCTCGTTCCTCATGAGGAACAGACAGCGATCACAGATCGACTGCCTTCGCTTACTTCTCTTTAAACTTCCTCGTTCATGACGACGTGGATTAACATACAAATTGATTTTGTGGGATATCTACGAATCAGCACATTTATTTTAGTACATAGCTACGAGTGCTGGATGACATCAGTGCACACAGTGTGTGTGTGTGTGTGTGTGTGTGAGACAGTCAGAGCTCTTCTGTTTCATAAAGGTTCTTCATGCAACGAGCTCATCGGTAGCATTAGAATTAAACAAATATTCTCATGAGATGAGGGAGACTTGGACACGTTCCCTGTGACAATACGAGCAAAGAACAGAGATAAATGTTGCGGATTGCTTCGTCACGGTAACTTTAATATGTGTAGAGAACCTGTGATGTTCCCTCGTAAAAAAAAAACCCACTAAGTTCACTCAGCCTGCAGCCTCATGACTCCGGCCCCATCTCAAACCTCCAGGTACTTTCCTCAGGGATCCGTCCCCCATCTGCCAGTAATCAGACCACACTGTAAGTTTTTTTCTCTGTGAACCAATCAGAGAGAGAGCTGCAGTTCATCTGTGATGTGTTCGGGGAGGGATTCATGGCTCATGATGAAGTTCCTCCTCTCGTCTGCCAGAAGTCAGGAAGATGTGACTCAGAGCGGCGAGGCAAACAGCAAAATGCAACCAGAAATAAAACTTTCTGTAAAAACTAAACTGAACATTCAGAACCTAGAACAACTGGAGCCCTTCTTCTTCTGTCAAACATTTAAAGTGCAACAAATATTATATTTAGTGAACTTTAAGATGAAAGAGAGCATCATCTGAGAACTTCATTTAAATCAGTTACAAAAATAGTTTGATTCATTTTTACATACATACATAGATTAAACGACTCAACAGAACACAAAGTTCTTTAAATCAGAGCAGATACATCATTGAAATACTAGTTATAACATATCTGATTATATTTCATGGTATCGGAGGTTCTGGAGGACGATTCTGAACCTTTAAATGTATTTTTAAAGTTTTTCCTCTTTTGTGGAAATGTTCAGTTTCACTTTCTGTGGAGCAGAACGAGTTCAGAGAAGCTTCCAGAATAATAGCCTTTAAATATAAATATATAATAAGATATAAATAATAGTCTACAACGTCCAGTATGAAACACTAACGAACACAAAGACATGACTCACTTCAGTCAGAAAGCAGAAACAGCAGAGTGGAGGATTAAAGTTTAGGTGTTTAGTGTTCAGGCAACAAACAAACTGAACGTTTAGGAAAGTCCTAAAAGGAAGTGAAGTCCTGTGTGTATCGGACCGGCTTTAATAAATAGATCTTTGTCAAGTGAACTCCAGTGAACGGAGAGACCACAAACACTCAGCGGGGAAGTTTTCAAAGATCTCTGGGTTCATCCCAAGTCTCTTAATTGTCGTTTCCTCGCTCCTCGCTTGAACCGGAAGTTGTTCTGCACCGCCATATTGACGGCCGTCCCAAAGCTCAAAATCTCTAGATACAGAATTTAAAAATATAAAATGGCATGAATATTAACTTATGGGAGACCTGCTTGGCCTTTTCCTCTGTGGTTCATATTACAGCGTGATCTCATGGGATGAAGGCGTATAAATAGGAGGACACTTACAGGACATTCCTCATCTCGTCATTACACGCCACAACGTTGGGAACAGCTTTTCATTCAACAAAACTACAGCAACGTCGTTGGGTTCACAACAAAACTAGAAAAAATATTGGTTCATGGTTTGAAAATAAGTATGTAAACTACTTAACTTAAGTACGTAAACAATGTAATACAAGTACGTAAACATCGTAAAGTAACGACGTAAACAATGTAAAATGAGAACTTAAACAACGTCACATCAGTACGAAGTACAACATGTCACTAACTTCTAAGTGAACAAGACTTCTGGCTTCACAAACACATCTCCTGAGTGAAAGTCCTGTGTTTGTCTGACCCAACATCCTCCTCCTCCTCACCATTCATGTACACATACTGAACTCAAGAGCAGAAGTTCTTCTTCTTCTGGAAGTTACCGAACAGCTTCAGGTGCATCACCACCTGCTGGACTGACCCTGATTCCCGCGGAGGCCGAACAAACCAAGATGGAGTTCACAGATTTGTGTTCTGGCCAACAAAGACTGTTAATAGTGTTGAGTGTTTTTAAATCTAATCTGGTTTTTAAGTGACGCTTAACATGACAAGTTTAAACATGACCAACGAGCTTGACGAGGACTCTTCAACCTGGATTAACAGAAATGTATATTTTCAGAACATCAGTTGACATAAAACGGTAGAAAGCATCATCACACATGTAGTTTATATTTGTTCTTATTTGTCATTAACTCTTTTTCATGCCTGTATTTGCACAAACCTGCTATATAAACAGTCCTCTGCTGAATATGAGCTATGATGTTAGCTAAAGTCAAAGTGTAAGTCAATCACTGAGCTGGTTCTCTCTCCTCATTGGTTGGCGTCTCCAACAATGAGAAACTGTTGCCTGGTGACTCAGAACTCTTCCCTCCAATCAGATTCATGACTGTATTGTGCCCCTGTGACTCATCTTTGGGACACAGAGGCTGATTGGCTGACAGCGTACCTGAGGGTGTGGTCTCGTGTGATTGGCTGAGCTATCTTTGAACAGATATATAACACAGCAGAGGTTTACTTTTAGACTCAGATGGAACAAACATTCACTCGTTGTTGAACACGTTTATGTTGCATATTGGAGGTCAGTCAGACAATTAACTGTTAATAAAAAATACGATGAATACGAGTGAGGCTGTTGTTAAAAGTCAGATTTGTGAGAATCTTGTTGGTTTTTTTCCCACATTTCCTTAAAATAATCCATGCTTTTGAAATAATAATCGAAAAAGAAAAGAAACATTTAACTCATTTTGAAAAGATGGAACTTTGAACTTTAACTTTGGGAAACAAGAAGCTGAATCCACAAGTTACTTCTGCATAAAGTCTTTAAATCTAAATCCACCTTTCCAACGCCGTGTGTTTCAGAGCTAACAAGTAAAGCCTGAAGTTTACATCACTCCCAATGTCACATTATTAGTTATTAATATGTTATTACATCATGTTTTGAGGCTGAATAACTTCATTCACGTAAGCGAGGAGGCCATTGGTGCAGAAACAATGTTGGAGTGTACGTTCCTACAAACGACAGGAAACGTTGAACGTCAATGTCTCTGAACCCATAAATACGTTTCATAAATACGTTTCATAAATACGTTTCATAACAGCCTCGTAGCGCTTACAGAAACGTGGTTAACGTTGTGAAACGATTGGTTAGATTTATGCAACAAATACACTTTCTATATGTGCAACATATTGAACTTATGTAACAGTAAATGCAGCACAATAGTGAATCAATCAGCTTCCTCCTCGTGTAAAATACTGGAAGTTTACTTGAAACGCTGCATCTGTTTTCCAACACTCATTTTTCCGTCACATGTTACCGTTTGCTTTAATGTTTAAAGCTCATTCTTGTTTTGTTCTGTAGTCGTCTGCTCATATTTCCATTTTCCACTCTCACAGGCATCATAAATGTTTTTCTCCAACTGCCGCAAACTGACTGCTGAATCCTAAAAAATGAGGACCAACTCCTCAACTCTTCTATATATAAACACATATATATATATACATATATATATATATATGTATATGTATATATGTATATGTATATGTATATATACACAGTATATATACACACAGGGACAAACTGAAAGTACAAGTAGTCATCTTCAGCAGCAGTTTGGGGTGAATTATCTTCCCACAACATTACATTCACAAAGCTCCTCTTAGTAAGTCGCAGAACCATTTATTAAATCATCTGTTTTGTGGTCATTGGGTCCGATGTTGAAGATAAATCTTAAAGAAATGACATCAGTAAAAGTAAGGTAATGGTTGCATATTGACTAGACAACTATTTTAATACATTAATCCTCCGACAGTCCAATTCACAGAAGTCCTTTTAGGAACATTATTTAAAATATTAAATATAACCAAATAAATGCACAGAAGAGCAAGAGTTGCACCACTTCCTGATGATGTCATAAGCGACGACGTCAGGGTGAGTATGACTTGGCAAGTTCACATTTCAACATGTCCGCCTGATGTCCGGTTTTGGCTGAACAAGAAAAGACGGCGTGTTCCTGAGACTCAACAACAAGGAACCGCTGCGTGTGTGTCTGTGTGTGTGTGTGTGTGTGTCTGTGTGTGTGTGTGTGTCTGTGTGTGTGTGTGTGTGTGTGTCTGTGTGTGTGTGTGTGTGTGTGTGTGTCTGTGTGTGTGTGTGTGCTTCTCCATTTTAACCAAAGCTCACTCTTAACCCTTCATGTGCAGCTTGACATGAGTTTTCTAAAGCCTCGGTTAAAAATCATTTTTGCAACTTGGGTTTATTTATTTATCTTAATAAAAAACACTTTTATAAATCCATTTATTGATGACATCAGCACTAATTTATATTTGACAAACGTCTTTCAGACTTTCAGAAAAGTGAGGAGGCCATATTTAAGGAAATTACATTTTTATCATTATTGAAATGTTGTAAATGTTGTAGATGTTGACCTGGTGCCATCATTTGTTTAACGGTTTTGATGAAACCTTTCCTCGATTTGATTTTACGTCACAAAGAGTAATCTTCTATGAGACGTAACTTTGTGTAAAACAACACACAGAAGCAGAAATAGATTTGACATTTAACATTTGCAGTTGCCACACTACCGATGCAAATCATATCTACTCAGCTACTTTCAAAATAGCATGTTTTGTCACATATGAGTGTGTGTGTGTGTGTGTGTGTGTGTGTGAGTGTGTGTGTGTGTGTGTGTGAGTGAGTGTCTGTGAGAGTGTGTGTGTGTGTGTGGTTTCACACATGTCAGCGCAGGATTCGACTCACTTTCCATTTAATTAGTGTAACAAATGGTTTCTGTGCACTGTCTCACCAAACCAGAGGTCTGCAGTGGAACATTGATTCTCACTGAGCATCAAACGTGCTGCGATTTCTGTCCCGCTGAATAAACTGCCGTCCTTCGACTCTTGACTGACAGCTCTTTGGAAGGTGAGCAGACACCGGTTGGACGTCATTCTGGAGATCAAATCAAACGAACTCCTGCGGCCTAAAGCGGTTTTCCTTACATGCAAAGAATTACTCTGACGTCACAACTCTTGCTCTTTACGATAGTGTCAGCATTAAAAAGAGAGGGAGTGTCTCCAGACATGAGGTTTAATTAGTAGAACTAATCCTCACAACTAGAACATGAAGAGAGCCTGAAGGGATCTGTGGATTATACAGGAAATGACTTTTAAAGGATACTTCCACTTTCTCACAATCTTATTGTTGCTAACAACATTCTACTCACCATTTCAACAGCCAACGTGTCCTCATACGATGATATCTTACGGAAACTTCTCCTCATTTCCATTTTCCTACGAAAGTCCAGCAACTCGTGTTTCTGCTCGTTACATGAATACAGTCTCTTTCACAGGAAACAACTCAGTTAGGTTAAGGCAACAAAACCACTTAGTTTGGTTTAGGAGAGGATTGTTATTTGGGTTGAAATAGATACAGATGTGCCGGCACTGAAGTACTCAAGTTATGTGACTAATAAATCAACGTTGACTTCTTGTTTCACACGGGGATCGAACAGCAGTCTGCTGGAGGACAGACCTCTGTTTGTTGGACCCGTCCATTCCCACCTGCCCTCTTTATACTTTCTTGTTCACTATTAAACGTTTTTTTTAAAGAAATAATTACGTAAAACACCTACGGATTAGGACACATTATTCTTTGATGCTGGATGAGACCAGCCTGCAGCAGCTGAGGTCTGAGATGCAGCAACACTAAAGATAGAATATCCAACAGATTATACAGAATGATTCCTCGGGTCCTAATTTAACTACAGAAGCACTGACGGTCGAACTGTCTCTTAGAAGTCATGTTTGCTACTAATTTGCGACAGCACATGTGTGTTTTGGTGAGAACGTAATTTAAAATGTAAGTCAGGGCTGCCTGGTTTAATCTGTGTAATCGATGACATCAACGTCAATATTTTAAGTCAACGCATTTCTTATATTTTGTCTAAATACACTCACAAGGCCATGAAGTTGAAATGCCGTTAAATCCGTGTTTGTAGGGAAACAGTACGGAGTCGTCTGCATACAAAGACAGCGGTGACACGGAGTGTTCTGAAATGAATCAAAGTAGCAAAGAGCTGCAGAACCTTTGGTGCCGTCACTTCATTAAAGGTGTTTTATCTTAATAATTTAGGGGAACTCTGTAAAATTACAGTATTTCTCTGCAAAACCCTGAAATGAAAATGTCTGTAAATGTTTTGGTGTTGACATTAATTTGAATTATGAACTTGTTGTTTTATGCTATCTTAATATTTATGGATCAGCTCTGAGTCAGAAGCTTTATCAGACTTTAGTCACATAGACGACTCTCATCACGTTTTACAATTTGAGAACTTTACTTTCAACCTTTCACGTCTTTTCTTCTGTTTTATGATTTGAACATCATCTGACTCGTTCTTCGTCTACTTCTGTGAAAACAAACCACCTGACTGATGAATCACCACTTCTTTCACCAGGTGGTTCTGCTGGTTAAATGTATGAACACAAGCATGTGCTGCAGTTATTAATGGTGCATTGTTAAACATGTTATGTGGTTTGACACAGTTCACTCTGAGAAGAGAACTGACGGTTTATTACAAACAATTACATGTTTGATAGGAAAGGTTCTGCTCTTTGAGTGAGCTGTCAAAGAAAGTAAGTAGTTCCTTTAATTACTTTAATTACATCCACGTTTATTTCACTTTAGAGAGGAAATAAGACGCCCTGCCCTCACTTTAAAAAATATATATAAATACATAACTTCATAATCCAGGTTATGATTTAAATGTCTTCTCATATGTAGAACGCGTTTGTCAGATAAACGTTTCAAGAAAAGTGTAAATGATGTAAATCTGACATGAAACTGTATTTCTACCCGGAATCTTCAGTCTCACGTGTGACTGAATCAATATGACAATTATGAAATTAAAATGTTTATTGCTGAAAGACAACAGACCTCCTCCATCTGAATATATAATGAATGATGCAGATTAAAAGGAGAAAGAACGGATCACTGAGAATCACTGGAGAAATATTCCTAATGAATGAAGAAAGTAGCAGAATGTGAGAATTTAACCGCCGAATAAATGCCGTTGTTTTTCTTTATCTATTAATGTCAACTGTATAAATTCACACACCGAGTTTACTCATTTATTATTTATAGACTTATGTTGAATTGTCCTTGAGCAAGGCGTTAATATCTTCCTCCTCTCGTGTGCTCAGTCAGTCTAGAGGAGAGCTTCAGCTGCTGCAGGAACGTTAACGGAAACACAAACGTGTTCCACTTTCACCTTATTTCTCCTTTCCTCTTCCTGACACTTCCCTTTTACTCGATCTCTGCAGAGTTACGTGTTGCTGCTCTGAACTCTGACCACATTAGAGCCGTCTGTGATACTGATGAGATATGAACTGAAGCTTCCACCAACACAGCGTGAAGTAACGGGAGATAAAGATGGATTTATTGCTTTTAAACTTCAAAGTTGTTTTAAAAGTTGGTTGAACCCAAATTACAAAATATTTAATTTGGTCAGGAAAAATTAAATCTACATTGTTGCCTTTTATTCCTGGTCCAGTTCGTCTTCTCACTAAAACTTAAATAAATAATCTCACTGATTATGAGCATCATAAGTCAGAAATAATGACCGGCCGGCCGTTCTCACTCCGACACTTCGCCGTCCCTCTGACTGTTAGACGCTCAGAGCAAAGGACGAGTAAAGAGACAGGAAGTGTTCGTAGGGAGGAGGTCGTTGTGGATGAATGAGTCAAACAAACAGGACTTTCACCCAGGAGACCGCTGTTTGTGTCCCGTGTGAAACCAAGTCAACGCTGACTTTTCTCACCCTGCTGCTGTTACTGAACAGACGGTTGTTCTACGTAACAAACAAGTTTATCTTAATCCAAAACACAATCGTTATTCTGAACCCAGCCAAGTAGTTTTGTTGCTTAATTCAATTTAATATATTTCTACAGCCCAAAATCTTTGCCTCAGAGGGCTTTACAATCTGTGCAGCTTACGACAAACCAAGTACAACCTGAACACTAAGTGAACCTACAGTGGGAGTGTATTTAGAAAAAGACACTATTTATGTAACGAGTAGAAACACGAGGTCCAAACTCACGCTGAGAGGAATCTAGAGCGTCACAGTTTGATGGACCAACAGATCGTCACACAAACCGTCAACAGCAACCGCAATGTTTGTATTCACTCAACCCAGAGTTTTAAATTATGGCATTTTACAAAACTACGCTGTGCACTAACAGACGAAGTGCACACGCTCCTCTGAGAACACCGAGGGGATGCTGGGAAACAAAAGAAAGAAAGAAGATCTGGTTCCTAAAGTGACTCAAGTCGGACCACGAAGTAGAAAACGAGGCAACAGATGAACTCAAACGAACCGATCCAAGTGGGAAACGTTCCATAGTTTGTTTGAACCGTTCGGTGTGAAACCTTTACGGTCTGCAGATAGTTTGGGTTTTTATTTCACCGGCATTTGAGATTTGCATCTGTGAGATTCGCTCCACCTTTATCTCTGAAGAGAGGCAGCTCGTGACTTCTGCCTCGATAGGTGCCACTGAGGCTGTTATAGTTCCACCAGAACACCGAGTCCACTGAACCCAGGTCTGTCTTATCTGAGCTGTAAACCAGCTGAGCAGCTGGCTCAAACAGTGTGTGTGTGTGTGTGTGCATCTCTGCTGCATAGAGATTTTATATGTGGTTGTGTGTGTGGCAAGGTTGCTGTTGGACATGTCTGGGCGTATTCTCAGTCACAGAGGCCTGAGGCCCTGCATTGACGGAGCCACACACACACACACACACTTCATGTAGTTTGTATCGTCTGGTGAAGAATAAATGCAAAACTGGTCTAATTCTTAAGAAAAAACACTTCGACACAGAACGCATAAATAACTTCAGTTTTTCTCTCCGTGGAACCAGTAGAAAGCTGTGAGTGGACAACGGTACCATGGCACTGCCCTTCACCGGAAAAAATCGTTGGTTTTTGGTCACGTTTTATGAAAAATTATGACAATAACATCGAAAATTATCCGGTTCAAAGCTACAATCATTGTTGGCAACTGCATCCTGTCTGCTCCCGATCTGTTTCCTGTAGAAGGGGGGTCAATCCACCATGGGCGAGCGGTCAGACTTTCGGCCAATGGAGTTTTACGCTTGGGGATACGCGGCACTTCTTGCAACTTTACTGGCTGAAACTTCTGTCAATCAACACCCGCTTCGACACCCGCCTTCCTGAGACCCTGACGCGTCGAAGGCGGGCTCATTGACTGAAATCGACCGATGATAGGCTGAGCTACAGCC
Organism: Anarhichas minor; assembly: GCF_050575085.1. Classification (NCBI taxonomy): domain Eukaryota; kingdom Metazoa; phylum Chordata; class Actinopteri; order Perciformes; family Anarhichadidae; genus Anarhichas; species Anarhichas minor. Next base: position 107,153 of record NW_027466568.1, on the reverse strand, counting down.
CCATACACACACAGCAACTGAGAAAATCCTATGAATGAGAGCCAGAGACATGCTCTGAGAGGACCCTGCTCTCAAAATGATTCTAAATGGCTGTATTTGGATGTATTGAATAATATGAGTGATAAAAAAAGTGAAATATAGTTATATAGTATATAAAAGTACAATGTAAGAGCTGCAACAGCTGGTTCCAGAATGACGACCTCGCGTGACCTCTCTCTACTAAAGCCTCTTATTCTTCACTTTATCCCAGCCAAACGTTATTCTACGACTACTGATCGTACATACATAGGTTGTGCTATGATTTGGGAGAGTTTTTAGGCAGCCAGCTGCATTATTTCAAAAACATTATATCAATAAAAGTGCTTTTTTTTCAGGCGAACCTGAATATTTTCAATTTGAGCTGTGTAATATCTTCATGCACTATATTAACCAGCAACATATACACAATATTACCCATCTGAACAATCTCAAAGTGTTATCTGATTATAGCATCAACAATTATTAAAGTAGACCTTGTAGTTACAGAACTCTGGTCTCTTTAGTATGGGTATGCCATTTTCGAGCAGAGGCCTACAAATAGGGCCCGAGCTAAAGAGGTTTTAATAAAGAAATGAGTGTCTCCAGGGCGATGATGCTCTTAACTTTAAAGTTGCACAAGTTAAATAACAAACATTTACCGAGCGTTGCACAAGGAGACCCAGGGTACATCCCAAGTCTCTTAATTCTCATTTCCTCGCTCCTCGCTTGAACCGGAAGTTGTTCTGCGCCGCCATATTGACGGCCGTCCCAAAGCTCTTATTTAGCTCTGAGGAGGGAGGAGGGATCTCTGAGGAGCCATGAGCGAGGACCCACGAGAACAGACTTACAGGAAGTCTTTTAACGGCCGACACGCCCCCTCATTGTTCATCTGTCATGTGATTGGACGCTGCAGCCGATTGGACTGATGAGATTTTGTTCAACATGTAAACAGTGAAGACGGATCACAGATTAAACTCTAGTTTATATTTGATTCGTTTCTGATTCAACATCTGGTTTAAATAAATGTTCATTGTAGTCTGAACAACAAAAGGACCACAAACAACTTTCTTCATTTATTAGAAAGATTTGTGTTTTCATGAACTGATGTTTCCCTCAATAACCTTATTATGGAAACAATTAAAGTCAGAGAGAGCTGGAGAGACGAAACACTTATATATATAATATATATATATATATATATATATATATATATAAAGAGAGAGAGAGCTGGAGAGACGAAACACTTTTTACATCATTTATCATCATTTCATTCAGTCACGTGAGGCTGTTCATTCCTGATTGTCGGGTTTGATGAGTTTTATCATTTCAGAGAAACAATAATCATATTCTGGGTTATTTAATAATGACGTCACAATTTCAAAACGTACAGACTCAAATAATCATAAATAAGACGATCGCATTCCGCCGGTACAAATGGATCCTGAGCTTATAAACAGAACACAGGACACAGTTTGTTAACAGACTACAGAGAGAAACACCTCTACAGTGGTGATTACTGTGTGTCTTTATTAGTTATTAGTGTTATTAGTTACTGTTATTAAGTACAGTGATCATGTGAACACACACTAACTTATCTAAAGTCTCTCCAGCTGTTAAAGCCGACTGACAGCTGATCAGCACCGTCATCAGAAACAGACGTCGCTTCACGTGACGCAACTGAGTAAAGGACGTCTCATGTCTCTTAAAACATATTTCCTCGTTCCTCTCTCCTCGCATGGTTTCCTCCATGCATCCCTGGTGGGAGGGACTAGGACACAAGGAAAGGACCCAAGTGAGGGAACCGGGGATGCAGTTAAGAGACTTGGGATGTACCTCCAGTCCGGAGTGCAACAGTTATAAAACACTTAATGAACTGACCCACTGAAACGATAGCGTCGTTGTGATTCCTGTTGAAACAGGTTGAAACGTACTGTTTTGATTTGATAAGACGGGCAGAAAAGAAGTGTGACGTCTTTTGGTTACGCGCACGAGGTCACCGCTGAAGACTCGCTGATCAACCAGGAAGCTCCGGCGCCCGTTTTATGGATCTCCAACGAGATTGTTTAAGTTGTTGAAATGAAGACGAGTGCATAACTGTGAACAGGTGAGTCAGCAGGTAGCAGAAAAACATTTACACACACGCTGAGACGGCCAGGTGTCGGAGTACAAGCGCGTCTTGATGAATATCTATTGACGCTCTTCTTGTCCTCTGACGTCTGCAGCACTAAAAACTCCCCAGTGAGTCACCGCTATCAGGGGATTGTTTTACAGGAGCTTCACCTGGGTCATCTACCTGTGCTGCACCTGGACTCAACAGGAAAACAAGTGGAACATTTACCACGGACTTTACAGACAAATTGAGGCAGTGCTGAGAAAGAGAAAACAGCTCAAATGCATATTGATTGAACACTGGAGAACCGACAACACGACGTATCAAAGCAGATTATTACTAAAGACCAAGGAAACAGAGCAGCTACTCACAGCTGGCAATTAATCCAAATAAATAGTGGATGAAGGTGAAATATTGTAAAACAAAAATAAGTAATCAATCATAAGAAAGACATTTTTTGAAGTTTCATGTGGACATAGAAGTTTATTTTGAAAATACACTATGTATGTTATGAGCAGAAACTTTACGTTTCCTGTGAACAGTTTATTTTGAAAAGACACTATAAATGTAAAGAGCAAAAACTGTGAACTGTGAAAAACGTTTCCTGTGAACACAGAAGTTTATTTTGAAAGACACTAACGAGTGAAAACTGTTTCCTGTGAACACAGAAGTTTATTTTGAAAGAAACTAACGAGTGAAAACGGTTTCCTGTGAACACAGAAGTTTATTTTGAAAGACACTAACGAGTGAAAACTATGTTTCCTGTGAACACAGAAGTTTATTTTGAAAGATACTAACGAGTGAAAACTGTGTTTCCTGTGAACACAGACGTTTATTTTGAAAGATACTAACGAGTGAAAACTGTGTTTCCTGTGAACACAGAAGTTTATTTTGAGAGACACTAACGAGTGAAAACTGTTTCCTGTGAACGCAGAAGTTTATTTTGAGAGACACTAACGAGTGAAAACTGTTTCCTGTGAACGCAGAAGTTTATTTTGAAAGATACTAACGAGTGAAAACTGTGTTTCCTGTGAACACAGAAGTTTATTTTGAAAGATACTAACGAGTGAAAACTGTTTCCTGTGAACACAGAAGTTTATTTTGAAAGACACTAACGAGTGAAAACTATGTTTCCTGTGAACACCGAAGTTTATTTTGAAAGACACTAACGAGTGAAAACTATGTTTCCTGTGAACACAGAAGTTTATTTTGAAAGATACTAACGAGTGAAAACTGTTTCCTGTGAACACAGACGTTTATTTTGAAAGATACTAACGAGTGAAAACTGTGTTTCCTGTGAACACAGAAGTTTATTTTGAAAGACACTAACGAGTGAAAACTATGTTTCCTGTGAACACAGACGTTTATTTTGAAAGACACTAACGAGTGAAAACTGTTTCCTGTGAACACAGAAGTTTATTTTGAAAGATACTAACGAGTGAAAACTATGTTTCCTGTGAACACAGACGTTTATTTTGAAAGACACTATGAAGAGTAGAGCCACTGAGTTGGGAGTGAGAACGTGTTGCATATTCTGACCTTATCTAAATAAAATCAACATCAAATATTCATTTGCTCAACATAAAATCTTGGGAGTTGTAAATAAAGTACATGTAGAGTAAAGTTGTGGTCACCTGCTGTCTACTGTCATCATCACATAAAGTCACTTCCTGTCTTTAAGAGCTCACTTTTAAATGAGCTCTCATCAGTCCGGTGGAACCAAACGTGTCCTGAACAAACTTTACAGGAACGTGAACTGAAGTTGTTGTTGTTCTCCTTCAAACAGACCAACACGTGTTTTATTGGTTTGTTTCTTACAGTCGGGATTCACTTCTGCTAAACTCGACGGGTCTCAGATTCCAAAGGAGAAGCTCACTGAGCTTTATAGGCAGACGGATATATACCTCCCCTCTCTCTCTCGCTCTGTGTCTGTCTCCCTCTCTCTCTCTCTCTCTCTCTGTGTCTGTCTCCCTCTCTCTCTCTGTGATTCTCTCTCTCTGTGACTCTCTCTCTCTCTCTCTCTCTCTGTGACTCTCTCTCTCTCTCTCTGTGTCTGTCTCCCTCTCTCTCTCTGTGACTCTCTCTCTCTCTGTCTCCCTCTCTCTCTCTGTGACTCTCTCTCTCTCTGTGACTCTCTCTCTCTCTCTCTCTCTCTCTCTGTGACTCTCTCTCTCTGTGTCTGTCTCTCTCTCTCTCTCTCTCTCTTTCCTGTTCGGTCTTTGAGCTTCTCACGCTCTCTTTCAAACACCAACACACACTATCAGCTGTTCTTCCTTATTTTTTTAGTCAGCATTGTTGTCTCGCTCTTGATCTCTTCTCTCTGCTGCTGCTGACGGAAGCGAAATGTCTTCAAATTAAATGAAATACAGACAAATCAGAGGTGTCAACCTGTGAATGTCCGGAGGCCTCTGGTCAGGTAGTTCTTCACTGGAGAGCTGAGTCCTCTCCACATCATGCTGATGTGTGCATGTTTCTAAGAGCAGACAGAATTAAACTCATCCTCTCTTTAAAGTGTAGATGTTACACATAAGATCAAATATTAATGTGGAAATAAAACAGATTTGTAAACCCAGCTGTGAAAAGTAATCAAGTACCTAAAAGTAATATTGTTCTCGGCTTGTGATGCTTCCTCAGAGGGAACTACTGTACGCTTTACTGCACTACATTAATCTGGCAGCGTTCGTTAGTTTTCATGTTAAGATTTGATCATTAAACGTGTGAAATATTTGCATTGTTGATCATTAAACCAGCGGTTCCCAGCAGGTCGTCTGCTCCATGTCACGTATCAAATGTCCACCAGAGAGACTGAACTTATGTTCAGCACAGAGACGAGAGTCCAAAACAGGACACTAGATTTGTGTATCACAACGTTTCCTCCTGTAACGGATTCATCATTTGATTAACTTTGTGACGCTTTGGAGAGTAAAACATTGAAGGAGCTCAACAGTCAAATGTTGCTTAAACATTGAATCTACTGATAATCTAAGTGAGAGCCTCTGATGGAGAGAATACGTCCAACTGTAGAAGAACTTGAGTTTATCATTTACAGTTATGTCTTATTTATATATAAGAAAGTAAGAAGTAAATCCTGTAATAACATGCTTATAAAAGCAGTGTTTACATTCTTTAAGCTTTGCTAAAGTGGCTGAAATTAAAATTTTAAATTCCAGTTTATGGACAGAAAAATAATCTGCAAATGTTAAGAAAGAAAATAAATCATCTTTTAAGCAAAAGGACTTCTTCTGACGTTCAATTGACCAAAACGTAAATAATGTGATAAGAAATCAAACTATTGATGTTTGTTTTATGTGATGGACACACAATATTAATATATACATTAATATTGTTCTTAACACAGTGAGTGAATTCATAGTAAAATACCAAAACAAGAGCTGGATTTAATAAACGTATTTATTTGATTATTAAGAAACAGGAAAGGTTCATAATCTACATCACAAAGAGAGGAAGAAGAATTCAGTCAGCTTGAGTCTTTGATGGTGTTCATGAAAGAGTTTCATGCTCTCATCGAAAACTCAATATTGAATTAACAGATCAGAAGACGTACCAGACTATGGTTCAATATTGGACTAATGATGACGTTTAAGCTCTGAACAGAGGAACCCGGTTCTCCTTTAACATTGTTCTACTTCAGATACCGGTCAGATTATTAGCTGTCAAATAATATCGGTTTACTGTCACGAGTCTTTAAATTAACTTCTAAACTCATGGACATGACCTCAAGAAATGTCAGTTATCAACTTATCTTATGATATATGAACCCGTCATGATCATGTGAAAGTATAAATATATTTATATATGTATATATATATATATACATGTATATATGTATGTGTGTGTTTTAATGTTTTTTTCACATTCTAATTCCAATGTGTGAATAATCTCTCTTTTGTGTTTTCATTGTTATTCTATTGTCATGATGTCAGCGGCTTGAAATGACAATAATATTGTTTATTGTCCAATAATAATTAGATATTGTGTCTGATGATAACTGAACCATTTGGTCAAACAGGATGTTTTGATTTCTTCCTCAATGATCAAAACATCCGGGACTTTATTTATCTAACTTTTATTCATCATCATATTTTGTATTAATATTAATATTGTAGTATTTGTTGTCTCATTACGTTTACCAACACGTCTTCAGTGATGATCACTCAAAATATTAGTTCAGTTCATGGTAGTAAAAAAATACATAGTTTCAATATCTACACACACACACACACACACACACGCACACACACACACACACACACACACACAGCAGGAGAATGTGTGAAATCAAACTAAGACATTTTGATTTGATTCAACTTATTTTGGTCCCTTTCATTGAATGTTTTAAACTGCTTTCCTCAGCTCGTCTCTTCATGCTTTATAAATGAAGTTATGTATTTATGTTGCTGTGTTCATCAGCATGGCTTCACTGGGTTTGGACATTTGAACACCATCGACCTGCTGCAGGTGTTTTCATGCTCATTTGGTGCAATGTGACAGTAAAGATCCTACTTACTGCCCCTTCACACTTCCTGCATTTGTTCTTCCCTTCAACAGTTCAGCAAATTATTCCCTGAGGCAACTCCACAGCACCATCAACCCACGACACACGGCACACCTCATCCGTCTCCTGGTGATGATGTCATGACCCCGAACTGACTCAGCAACTCCTCAACTGGAACACAACGAGAGAACAATGTTGTTCGGACACACGGGGAGAGAAAAGAAGAAGAAAAGCACAGAGCAATGTGGTAAAATATCAAAACATCAAAACATAAAGAGGACGCATTACATGATGTGTGCTCAGGTAGGACGGGCATCATTACCAATAAATATTTCTTTATTCACCATGTGAAGTAAAAAAACTAGTGCTGGGCAAGTTAACGCGTTATTATCGCGGTAACGCATTAATTAATTATATTATCGCGCGTTAACGCAGTTTTTTATTTATTTATTATTAAGCGACATTTTTAACACAAGAACCAGGCAGCAAGCAGTGAACAGCTGTGTTTGTGTGGCGTCACTTCCTTCTCCCCCCCGGGTCCAGAACCCCTCCTTCACTCAGTCACCGTCCTTCACTCTTGTCTCTCACTCTCACACACACACACACACACACACACACACACACACACACACACACACACACACACACACACACACACACACACACACACACACACACACACACACACACACACACACACACACACACACACACACACACACACACACACGAGAGCGCGATCATCTCGTTACAGATCAAAGGTGACTATTAATATTTTTAGAGAATTGATCAAAATGATCAAAAATACCTCAGAAACACCACGTTACCAGTCAGATATTCTCAGAAACGAGTGATACTCTCTCTCAACATATGAAGTTAGTTATGTGTGTTTTTGTTTAGTCATCTCTTAGAATGACTGAATAAGATGAAGATCAGATAATTATTATAAACACATACAAACGTGTGTAGATGCACGAGATGTCTTCACGTCTCGTCCTCTAACAGACTCTTCCTCCAGACGATGAATGTCTTCAGTCTTTAGATAAAAGACCTCGGGGACAGAAGAGATAAATTACAGTCTTCCATTTATAACCCGTTTCCTCGTTCTTCACTCCGGAGCCATTACAGCGACGTCTCAGACCGCTCCGCTCCGCGCCGTTAATCATCCCGTTTAAGAGCCGAGGAGACGAATCAGTCGGCTGCTCTGTTTTTAAAGTGGAGCAGCACTTAGTTTCACACTCGGCGTTAAAGCTGTCAAAAGAGGGTTCAGCCCCACGGAGAGTCAGACTCAGTACAAGTGTTAAAGTATTTATGTCTGCTCGGGACGTTAGAACACATACTTCACAGAGAAGACTCTCATTCCACTTCTGAACATCGTCATCTCTGTAGGACGGTCCAGAGAAACAGGATTCAACTGTAAAAGACCTGCGATGAATGAGTGAGTGATGAATGAGTGAGTGAGTGATGAAGCGGTCTGATGGATGAGGCTGTGCTTCGTCTTCTCTGTCTGATGAAGAGGATCTGCATTTAGCTCTCAGAGCCGCTGATAGTACTGAGCAGTGATGAAGAAGAGGAAGAGAGCTGCAGGAGGATGTAGAGCATCTCATCTCTGTAGCTCCTTCATGGAGAAGATCAGAGTGTGTTTAACGTCCACATACAGAAGGTCAGTGTGGTGTTCATCAAGATAACAGGTTGATGAATGTAGACGCTAATTAAGGGATTTATTTCTTCTTCAAAAGTATTACGTTTAAATTGAGTTCTTCAGAATCTGAAACGGTTCATTGCCACGTCTGTTTATCACTAACAAGTCCTTTGAGTGATTGGTGCATGACAATAAGCACAGTGCAACAGCAACATACATTAAATATATACAAAATATGGTAGATATGATAAAAACATCTCATTTTAAAGCTCATGTCTGCTCATATGGTTCAACTGCTATGCTGTCAAAACTGGGGCAGCATGGAACAAAAAGGAAGAAGTAGAGAACCTCTTTCTATGCAGGATGCAGTCCGTGCATCTACCACCTTGTGCATCACATTTACTATTATACTTGCAGCTGAGGGTGCAGTGCATGTTTTAGTACCCTTGTAGAACCGGGCCCGTCTCCTCCTGTCCCTCAGGACTCGGTCACACATGAGTTGAGGCTGCGAAGTTCACCGAAGTTCAACTCAACATGATGCGATGATGAGCTGCCGTATCCTCATTCAACGGTTCATATCATTTCTTACGAAAATGTTTCGTGGGTTTTCCTACAAAACGTCCAGTTACACGTCTCCTTACCTCCAGGGAACTGGTTCTTTAAAGAGAAGTCAAAGCTTTGTGTGTTAAAGCTGCATTCTCTCTAGTGTCCACCAGGGGGCGACTCCTCTGGTTGTATAGAAGTCTATGAGAAAATGACTCTACTTCTCTCTTGATTTATTACCTCAGTAAACATTGTAAACATGAGTTTATGGTCTCAATCTCTAGTTTCAAGTCTTCTTCAATACAGCATGATGTTCATTTAGTACATTATGGTCCATTTAGAGTCAAACAGACCATAAAGCAGGGGATGCTTTAGGGCGGGGCTACACGGTGATTGACAGGTCTCTACCAGAGACGTATACCCCGTCTCTACGTCACTCCTCCTCAGTCCAGATATGGCCACTTCCTGTTCACTGGTGTCAAAATAACTGTAATCTGATTACTGTTCTGTTAATTGTAAAACCTCACACTACTCGTTAGTGGAGAAATCAAACATCAATGTGTTACCGCCACAAAAACAAGTCTGTTACATGTTTGAAACTATTCATAAGCTCGATACAAAAATAGCTAATTTAATTTGAGCTCATTTGATTGTTTCCTTATTAATATGGAATTTATTTAAGATACATTTTGCGAACAGTTTGTTGTCATTTCTGCAGTTATATTGTCAGCAAGTGAGAGATTGTGTAGCTATTTGTAACATATTGGTCATTGTTAGCATCAGCTCATACGATACAACACCTGCTCTCATGTGTGAGTACGGCGCGTGGTTTGTCCTCTTAATACATCACCGTGTTCATTATTGGTGAGAGGAGGTGAAGCGTCTGATGGATGAGGAGCTGCTGTTTGTCGGCTGGAGATCAGAAGGTGAATCCTCTCTAACTCAGTGTCACCGTTCATCATGTTCATCTGGAGCAGTAAATCCTCCTCCATCAAGGGTCAAGGGTTCCGCTTCACAGCTGGTTATAACCGTGATGAGATGAAAGCCTTCCTCAGAAGTATTTACTGCAGGACTGACTGAGGTGTACCTAATAAACCGGCAGCTGAGTCTGTGTTTTTATGAATTTGTAGAGAAAGATGTGATTTTAAAACACGGCAACTATTAAAATACGCTTTTATTAAGTAACTCCTTCATGAAGACTCGTCACTGAGAGGACAAACCATGTAAAACACTTTCTTTAATCAATCGCAATATGTAAAAAAAAGAAGAATCTCCACACACACACACACTAAATGCTGAGTCAGCTGCTGCTATCAGCTGACTTGTTGGCATCGCCTCTGTTACCAGGCAGCGTCTCTCTATACAGCACCACACACACACACACACACACACACACACACACACACACACACACACACACACACACACACACACACACACACACACACACACACACACACACACACACACACACACACACACACACACACACAGTAACTTATGAGCTTCTGCTGTTGACTGCAGCATTTCTGCTCCATCTGACGCCATGACACTTCTATTACTGATCATTAGGACTTTGTGATTTATAGACGGACTCCACTCTCACTGATTAATATGAGCTGCTGCACTCTGTCAAGAGAGGGAGGAGAGAGGAGGGGAGGGAAGTAGGAGAGGAGGAGGAGAGGAGGGGAGGGAAGGAGAGGAGGGGAGGGGGGGAGGAGGAGAGGAAGAGGAGAGGAAACAGGAGAATCGACCAATCCCATGAGAGCAGGCTCTGGTTGAATGCAGAGCAACAGTCCATGTGGAGTAAAAAGAGGTGAAACCCTTTGTTCTGAATGTAACTGACAGACTGTTTGAACCCGGATTGATCTTTTGAAGCTTCCTCCAGATTGAGATCAGATTCTGAACCTTTAATATTCAAACAAACCACAAGAAGACAACTTGAGTTTGTTGAAATGAATCACTTCTTACTGAGAGCTAGAAATGAGTGAATGAAGAAGTAAGGTTCACACTGACTGCAGCTCAGTGATGCCGGTTCTGTCGCTAACATCAGCAATAACTCAGGTCTGATATCAGCAACGCAGCAGCAACTTACAGGAAGTACAAGCTGTTGGTTTCGATGTACACGGACATTATGTTAAAAACTAAAGTTAAGTTGAGGCAACAACACCGACAGTTAGGTTGCGGCAACAACACCGACAGTTAGGTTGCGGCAACAACACCGACAGTTAGGTTGCGGCAACAACACCGACAGTTAGGTTGCGGCAACAACACCGACAGTTAGGTTGCGGCAACAACACCGACAGTTAGGTTGCGGCAACAACACCGACAGTTAGGTTCAGGCAACAACACCGACAGTTAGGTTCAGGCAACAACACCGACAGTTAGGTTCAGGCAACAACACCGACAGTTAGGTTGAGGCAACAACACCGACAGCTAGGTTGAGGCAACAACACCGACAGCTAGGTTCAGGCAACAACACCGACAGCTAGGTTGAGGCAACAACACCGACAGCTAGGTTCAGGCAACAACACCGACAGCTAGGTTCAGGCAACAACACCGACAGCTAGGTTCAGGCAACAACACCGACAGCTAGGTTCAGGCAACAACACCGACAGTTAGGTTCAGGCAACAACACCGACAGTTAGGTTCAGGCAACAACACCGACAGTTAGGTTCAGGCAACAACACCGACAGTTAGGTTGCGGCAACAACACCGACAGTTAGGTTGCGGCAACAACACCGACAGTTAGGTTGCGGCAACAACACCGACAGTTAGGTTGCGGCAACAACACCGACAGTTAGGTTGCGGCAACAACACCGACAGTTAGGTTGCGGCAACAACACCGACAGTTAGGTTGCGGCAACAACACCGACAGTTAGGTTGCGGCAACAACACCGACAGTTAGGTTGCGGCAACAACACCGACAGTTAGGTTGCGGCAACAACACCGACAGTTAGGTTGCGGCAACAACACCGACAGTTAGGTTGCGGCAACAACACCGACAGTTAGGTTGCGGCAACAACACCGACAGTTAGGTTGAGGCAACAACACCGACAGTTAGGTTGAGGCAACAACACCGACAGTTAGGTTGCGGCAACAACACCGACAGTTAGGTTGCGGCAACAACACCGACAGTTAGGTTGCGGCAACAACACCGACAGTTAGGTTGAGGCAACAACACCGACAGTTAGGTTGAGGCAACAACACCGACAGTTAGGTTGCGGCAACAACACCGACAGTTAGGTTGCGGCAACAACACCGACAGTTAGGTTGCGGCAACAACACCGACAGTTAGGTTGCGGCAACAACACCGACAGTTAGGTTGAGGCAACAACACCGACAGTTAGGTTGAGGCAACAACACCGACAGTTAGGTTGAGGCAACAACACCGACAGTTAGGTTGAGGCAACAACACCGACAGTTAGGTTCAGGCAACAACACCGACAGTTAGGTTCAGGCAACAACACCGACAGTTAGGTTCAGGCAACAACACCGACAGTTAGGTTGAGGCAACAACACCGACAGTTAGGTTGAGGCAACAACACCGACAGTTAGGTTCAGGCAACAACACCGACAGTTAGGTTCAGGCAACAACACCGACAGTTAGGTTCAGGCAACAACACCGACAGTTAGGTTCAGGCAACTAAAAACCGACAGGTTGAGGCAACTAAAAACCGACAGTTAGGTTGAGGCAACTAAAAACCGACAGTTAGGTTGCGGCAACAACACCGACAGTTAGGTTGCGGCAACAACACCGACAGTTAGGTTGCGGCAACAACACCGACAGTTAGGTTGCGGCAACAACACCGACAGTTAGGTTGCGGCAACAACACCGACAGTTAGGTTGCGGCAACAACACCGACAGTTAGGTTGCGGCAACAACACCGACAGTTAGGTTGCGGCAACAACACCGACAGTTAGGTTGAGGCAACAACACCGACAGTTAGGTTGAGGCAACAACACCGACAGTTAGGTTGAGGCAACAACACCGACAGTTAGGTTGCGGCAACAACACCGACAGTTAGGTTGCGGCAACAACACCGACAGTTAGGTTGAGGCAACAACACCGACAGTTAGGTTGAGGCAACAACACCGACAGTTAGGTTGCGGCAACAACACCGACAGTTAGGTTGCGGCAACAACACCGACAGTTAGGTTGCGGCAACAACACCGACAGTTAGGTTGCGGCAACAACACCGACAGTTAGGTTGAGGCAACAACACCGACAGTTAGGTTGAGGCAACAACACCGACAGTTAGGTTGAGGCAACAACACCGACAGTTAGGTTGAGGCAACAACACCGACAGTTAGGTTCAGGCAACAACACCGACAGTTAGGTTCAGGCAACAACACCGACAGTTAGGTTCAGGCAACAACACCGACAGTTAGGTTGAGGCAACAACACCGACAGTTAGGTTCAGGCAACAACACCGACAGTTAGGTTCAGGCAACAACACCGACAGTTAGGTTCAGGCAACAACACCGACAGTTAGGTTCAGGCAACAACACCGACAGTTAGGTTCAGGCAACTAAAAACCGACAGGTTGAGGCAACTAAAAACCGACAGTTAGGTTGAGGCAACTAAAAACCGACAGTTAGGTTGAGGCAACTAAAAACCGACAGTTAGGTTGAGGCAACTAAAAACCGACAGTTAGGTTCAGGCAACTAAAAACCGACAGTTAGGTTGAGGCAACTAAAAACCGACAGTTAGGTTCAGGCAACTAAAAACCGACAGTTAGGTTCAGGCAACAACACCGACAGTTAGGTTCAGGCAACAACACCGACAGTTAGGTTCAGGCAACAACACCGACAGTTAGGTTGAGGCAACAACACCGACAGCTAGGTTGAGGCAACAACACCGACAGTTAGGTTCAGGCAACAACACCGACAGTTAGGTTCAGGCAACAACACCGACAGTTAGGTTCAGGCAACAACACCGACAGTTAGGTTCAGGCAACAACACCGACAGTTAGGTTCAGGCAACAACACCGACAGTTAGGTTCAGGCAACAACACCGACAGTTAGGTTCAGGCAACAACACCGACAGTTAGGTTCAGGCAACAACACCGACAGTTAGGTTCAGGCAACAACACCGACAGTTAGGTTCAGGCAACAACACCGACAGTTAGGTTGCGGCAACAACACCGACAGTTAGGTTGCGGCAACAACACCGACAGTTAGGTTGCGGCAACAACACCGACAGTTAGGTTGCGGCAACAACACCGACAGTTAGGTTGCGGCAACAACACCGACAGTTAGGTTGCGGCAACAACACCGACAGTTAGGTTGCGGCAACAACACCGACAGTTAGGTTGCGGCAACAACACCGACAGTTAGGTTGCGGCAACAACACCGACAGTTAGGTTGCGGCAACAACACCGACAGTTAGGTTGCGGCAACAACACCGACAGTTAGGTTGAGGCAACAACACCGACAGTTAGGTTGAGGCAACAACACCGACAGTTAGGTTGAGGCAACAACACCGACAGTTAGGTTGAGGCAACAACACCGACAGTTAGGTTGCGGCAACAACACCGACAGTTAGGTTGAGGCAACAACACCGACAGTTAGGTTGAGGCAACAACACCGACAGTTAGGTTGAGGCAACAACACCGACAGTTAGGTTGCGGCAACAACACCGACAGTTAGGTTGCGGCAACAACACCGACAGTTAGGTTGAGGCAACAACACCGACAGTTAGGTTGAGGCAACAACACCGACAGTTAGGTTCAGGCAACAACACCGACAGTTAGGTTCAGGCAACAACACCGACAGTTAGGTTCAGGCAACAACACCGACAGTTAGGTTCAGGCAACAACACCGACAGTTAGGTTCAGGCAACAACACCGACAGTTAGGTTGAGGCAACAACACCGACAGTTAGGTTCAGGCAACAACACCGACAGTTAGGTTCAGGCAACAACACCGACAGTTAGGTTCAGGCAACAACACCGACAGTTAGGTTCAGGCAACAACACCGACAGTTAGGTTCAGGCAACTAAAAACCGACAGGTTGAGGCAACTAAAAACCGACAGTTAGGTTGAGGCAACTAAAAACCGACAGTTAGGTTGAGGCAACTAAAAACCGACAGTTAGGTTGAGGCAACTAAAAACCGACAGTTAGGTTGAGGCAACTAAAAACCGACAGTTTGGTTGAGGCAACTAAAAACCGACAGTTTGGTTGAGGCAACTAAAAACCGACAGTTTGGTTGAGACAACAAGACCGACAGTTAGGTTCAGGCAACTAAAAACCGACAGTTTGGTTGAGGCAACTAAAAACCAACAGTTAGGTTGAGGCAACTAAAAACCAACAGTTAGGTTTAGGCAACTAAAAACCAACAGTTAGGTTTAGGTAACATAAAACCACAACGTGAAGTCAACCACCTGTATTCTGGTTGAAAGTCCTGTTTGTTGGACTCGTCCACCAATAGTCGTCTTTTTGGATATCATAAAGTACGTCACTTGCTCTGACTGTTGCTTCATCACATGGATACATTTATTCTATATCTCTATTGCTAATAAGGCTCCTAATTTACTTTCCATTTATGACAACTTGTGTCCCTGAACACAAAACCAATATATTACATTTCTTGACTATTTCACAACCTGTTGTGATACTCAGCTGTACATCAACAGGATCAGACTTCATGAACGTCTCTTACCGGTTGCTGAGCTGGTTTCAGTTGTCGGGACGGCTGAATGAGGTGGAAACCAGTGTGATGGTCCTGAGGTGGAAACCAGTGTGATGGTCCTGAGGTGAGACCTTTAAATCCTTAGTCCTGCAAAAGACACAAAAAGGCCCGTTTTAACGAGTCATTCAGCCTTTAGCTGAGTTCTGAAATACATTTTTCAAACAAGCAAATGAATGCCATCTTGTTTCAAAGTGGACTTTCACAACTTAATGTCTGACACCATTTAAAGTACTTTATTTTATAAAGGTCATTGAAACTCAACAAAATGTTCCCTCTTTGATGTTGGAATTATATTTGGCACAATACGATATCACACATGATTGGTGCGCACCCACGCACACGCACGCACACACACACACACACACACACTTCAGTGAAACAAACATCTGGCAGAACGTTGACGGTGAAACGTGTGAAATGTTTGAAACACGACGTTAGAATTCCCTCCTGCGTCCAGGGACACAGAGCCTCACCGCTGCCGGTCAGTGGAGCTGCTTTCAGATGGCTCTCACACCGAGCAGTCGACCCGCTCACAGAGGCGTCTGTGTGGGCGTCTGAACGCTGCCGGCTGCTTGTGAGAGAAGAAGATCTCACGTTGGTGGTCTTTGAATCTCTTCTCTCATCTTTTCATTAGTAAGGACATTTATTCGGATTCATCTCGTGTTATTTATATCCTCGTCTCCAGCGTGCAGTCGAAGAATTCTCCCTCGAGGATTCTTGAGAGAAATATCGCGAAAAAAAGCTGACGCTGCATTAAAGTAACAACTTCTACTGTCGTCTTTATCGCCATCATGCATCCGCAGCATCACTAATCCTCATTTTCCATTCATTATATTTCATTTTCATTTCTGAATCCTTTGATTTGTTGGTTTATAAAGTGCTGAATTGTTTATTTCTGATCTCTGTCTCGATGCTTTTGATGTGTTAATAAAGAACTTTGTGTTGCTGAAATGTGTTGATGTAAACTTTTGCCTGTAAAATCCACTAACGGTACAAATCCCGTTTTTAACCAAGAGGTTCCCTCAAGGCATATCTATATCTATATAATATATAGATATAGATATACATAGATATAGATATCACGAGAATGGGACGGATGTGACCTTTGACCACCAAAATCCAATCAGTTCGTTCAGGTTCTCTGACATAAAACTATCTGGTTGTTTTATGTTCGTTCGTCATTATTCTCATTTTCAATGAAAACATATTAAAGTTATTGTGGTGTGATTTCTGCAGAGATCTGTTCCAAACAAAGATGTTTTCTTAAGTTTGTAGAATACGATGTGTAGACCAGTACCTGATGATATTTCATTTAAAGTGGGATTGTGACACAGCTAGAGGGGCCAGGGTTCGATTCCCGGGCTGGACGTTTGCATGTTCTCCCCGTGTTAGCGTGGGTTCTCTCCGGGTTCTCCGGCTTCCTCCCACAGTCCGTTAAAGAAGTTAGTACAAAAGGTAAAACAGCCCAACACAGAGGATTTAAATATTTACTGAGTGAGCTTCTCGTCACAGAATATCACAGAACTTCTGCCTTTAAGAGGAAACAATGCGTTGTACTACTGAAGGGAATTACAGCATCTCAGCTAATTTCTGTCCTGAAAAAACACGTGTTTGGTTCACAAACACTCAGAGTGACTCACAGACATGGAGCTGCGTCATCTGTTGTTATTATTATTATTAATATCTCCTCATGGAGGATCATATGATGGTTGTGTTTGTGAGTGAGTGTGCACCTCTGTGTCCAAACGGAGGCTGTGAGCGAGCAGAGAGGACTCCAGCGTGTTAGCTGGTAAACAAAGAGGCTTCAAAAAGGAAGTGAGAGCTTTAACATCAGTGAGTCTCTGAGCTCAGAGAACATCACAATCAATCGCTTCTATTCTCAGTACACGGCCGACTGGAGCAGAGATACAGAGAGCAGCAACAGCAGTAGTAGTAGTATTAGAAGTAGTATATGTAGTAGTAGTAATATTATTAGTAGTAGTATTAGAAGTAGTATATGTAGTAGTAGTAATATTAGTAGTAGTATTAGAAGTAGTATATGTAGTAGTAGTAATATTATTAGTAGTAGTAGTAGTAGTATTAGAA
The DNA here is from genome assembly GCF_050575085.1 of Anarhichas minor. Classification (NCBI taxonomy): domain Eukaryota; kingdom Metazoa; phylum Chordata; class Actinopteri; order Perciformes; family Anarhichadidae; genus Anarhichas; species Anarhichas minor. The sequence continues at coordinate 89,545 of NW_027466568.1, read as the reverse complement.
GTAGTATATGTAGTCATAGTAATATTATTAGTAGTATTAGTAGTAGTATTAGAAGTAGTATATGTAGTAGTAGTAATATTATTAGTAGTATTAGTAGTAGTATTAGAAGTAGTATATGTAGTAGTAGTAATATTATTAGTAGTAGTATTAGAAGTAGTATATGTAGTAGTAGTAATATTATTAGTAGTATTAGTAGTAGCATTAGAAGTAGTATATGTAGTAGTAGTAATATTATTAGTAGTAGTATTAGAAGTAGTATATGTAGTAGTAGTAATATTAGTAGTAGTATTAGAAGTAGTATATGTAGTAGTAGTAATATTATTAGTAGTATTAGTAGTAGTATTAGAAGTAGTATATGTAGTAGTAGTAATATTATTAGTAGTAGTATTAGAAGTAGTATATGTAGTAGTAGTAATATTAGTAGTAGTATTAGAAGTAGTATATGTAGTCATAGTAATATTATTAGTAGTATTATTAGTAGTATTAGAAGTAGTATATGTAGTAGTAGTAATATTATTAGTAGTAGTATTAGAAGTAGTATATGCAGTAGTAGTAATATTATTAGTAGTATTAGTAGTAGTATTAGAAGTAGTATATGTAGTCATAGTAATATTATTAGTAGTAATATTATTAGTAGTATTAGTAGTAGTAGTAGTATATGTAGTAGTAGTAATATTATTATTAGTAGTAGTAGAAGTAATATATGTAGTAGTAGTAATATTATTAGTAGTAGTAGTAGTAGTAGAAGTAGTATATGTAGTAGTAGTAATATTATTAGTAGTATTATTAGTAGTATTAGAAGTAGTATATGTAGTAGTAGTAATATTATTAGTAGTATTAGTAGTAGTATTAGAAGTAGTATATTTAGTAGTAGTAATATTATTAGTAGTATTAGTAGTAGTATTAGAAGTAGTATATTTAGTAGTAGTAATATTATTAGTAGTAGTATTAGAAGTAGTATATGCAGTAGTAGTAATATTATTAGTAGTATTAGTAGTAGTATTAGAAGTAGTATATGTAGTCATAGTAATATTATTAGTAGTAATATTATTAGTAGTATTAGTAGTAGTAGTAGTATATGTAGTAGTAGTAATATTATTATTAGTAGTAGTAGAAGTAATATATGTAGTAGTAGTAATATTATTAGTAGTAGTAGTAGTAGTAGTAGAAGTAATATATGTAGTAGTAGTAATATTATTATTAGTAGTAGTAGTAGTAGAAGTAATATATGTAGTAGTAGTAATATTATTATTATTAGTAGTAGTAGTAGTAGAAGTAATATATGTAGTAGTAGTAATATTATTATTAGTAGTAGTAGTAGTAGTAGAAGTAATATATGTAGTAGTAGTAATATTATTATTATTAGTAGTAGTAGTAGTAATATTATTATTATTATTAGTAGTAGTAGTAGTAGTAGTAGAAGTAATATATGTAGTAGTAGTAGTCGAAGTAATATATGTAGTAGTAGTAATATTATTATTAGTAGTAGTAGTAGTAGTAGTAGAAGTAATATATGTAGTAGTAGTAATATTATTATTATTATTAGTAGTAGTATTAGTAGTAGTAGTAGGAGTAGTAGTATTAGTAGTAGTAGTAGTAGTAGTATTAGTAGTAGTAGTAGTAGTAGTAGTATTAGTAGTAGTAGTAGTAGCCACTGTGACAAATATTCCTGGAAACCTGCAGGGTTCAACATCGCTGCAAACAAAACCACATACGAGTTAAATGAAGAGTTCTCTACAAAGTTATCTTCATATTCATGTCTTTGATCATCATCATCTCTGACTCACACACACAGACACGTCGACACAACAGAGAAAATGAAATGAGTTAATTTACATCACGTGTTTGAACTCAAAGCTGCTCCAGAGATTTACTGACTTACACAGTGAAGTATTTACAGTGAGCCGAGTTTACGACACAGAACTATCAACACGCGAATAAAATAATGTCCAGATAGCAAAAGATCTGTAGGTGGGTTCGTTCATTTCCTGATGAGGCTCGCTACACACTGTACACACTGTACACATGTATATATGTACAGTGTTTGCACAAAGACACAAAAGAGCAGCTGCAGACAGAGCGTCCGTCCCGACACGCTGTCAACACGTTTCATATAAAGTACTATTTGAATAAGAGCACATGTAGCGCAGCACGACGTAGCCAACATGGTGGGATGAACATTCACTGTGAAGTGAGGCTGTTCTGATTCAACACATATTCAAACGGAGTGCATTGAGTTCTGGTTTCAAACAGGTTGGGAGCTGCAGAGTCTGGAGATCACACTTTGTCTTCATGTGATGCATGTGAAGAGTGAAACCGCTCAGTTCCAGACAAACACACTCAACACAATCAACACAATCAGGAGATCAAATGTCCTGAAGTCTGAACTGAACACATTGAGTAATGACAGAAGCTCAGCGATCACCTCAGAGGAACCAGTATATTAATATTCACCTTCGTGATATTGCAATATATCGTGAAGTCTCCAGAGACACTTTTATACATCAACAATCATTCTTCTCCATCTCTACAATCACATTAATACAGATATAAATATCTTAAAACAAAGGTGAAGTGCTGGCTACAGACTTTGTACTCTGAATGTATCTCTATTGTGTGACGTGTGTGTTATTGTTCCTCCGTGATGTTTCCTACGGCACCTGATACATGACGTGAACACAGAATATGTGACAAGTAACCAGCGGTCGACTGCAGTCTACTCTATACACACATAGTATATACTATACTATAAAATATACTTTATGTGTGTAGTAAATACTATACACATAAAGTAGATTTTATTTGATGTTGCTGATGTGAACGTAAAGGCGCTGGAGTAACATCGTCTCTCAGACGAGAGCAGCAGGTTAAAAAGAAGAGATTCATTAAATTAGAGAAACTGAAACTGAACAATGTTTGTATCTCTGGCCTATTTCAATTATTTTCCAGTTTTTAATAACTAACGATATTTAAAAGTGTGTCCGCTGTAATAAATGTAGAACACAAAATATTACTTCAGGAAAAAGAGTAAAAGTGAAACTTCTAACAAAGTAAAAGTACACTTATGAGAGGATGAACTGGTTATTACAGGAAGTATAAACTATAGAACTTACAAAATACTATATATATACATACATTTTTTAATTCACAGACAAAGAAGTGAACAGTATAACATGTGCATTATATATATATTATAAAACTACAGTTACATGAAGACAAACAGCCTCTGAATCAGAACTAATGTGTCAACATGTTATCACTTGAACACCACGTGAAGAAGCACATTTCATAAAAGTATTGAAGCATCACAGTGTGTGTTATTGACAAACACAACAAACATATTCACAAAGTGATGCCGTGAAGTAAAACGTGAAATCATGTCGTGTGACCAGAACGATGAGCTCTCTGCTGTCAATGTGTAAATGTCAGCTGGGACGAACGAACGAACGAACGAACGAACGAACACACACACACACACACACACACACACACACACACACACACACACACACACACACACACACACACACACACACACACACACACACACACACACACACACACACACACACACACACACACACACACACACACACACACACACACACACACACACACAAGTACTCGTATGACTCGTACGACACAAATATTCCCTCGTCTTTGATTTGAGATCTGCTGATTGTGAAAGACGTCGTTCAGAAGAATCTGCATTTACTTTATACAATAATATTCTTTTAGAATAACAACAATAATTATTTTCTGCGTCATACGCTCGTCGTTGTGATCGATGTAAAATGAATCGGTGACACTTTTCAGATTCAACGTGTTGTCGAACAAAACAATAAGCAGAATGTATTTTTAGTAAATAACCCGACAGGAATATTAAACAATAATAACAATAAACATGCCCAGCTGGTGCTGTGATTTCAGTGTGAATGTCGGTAGAATGTAGATGTATTAATATTATATAATTAATACTACTAACAATACTACTGCTGCTAACACTAATACTGTTTCTGCTGATTCTGCTGTTGTTGTATTATAGTACAATTATACTATTATTAATATAATTATCATTATTACCACTACTACTATAACTATTATAGCAACTAATACTAGAACAACTCCTATTACCAATATTACTATTATTATTATGACTACTGCTGTTATTGTTATTGCTGCTGCTGTGTTACGGTATTATTATATTAATATCATTCATCTATCAATTCTTAATTGATTAGTATATTTACTTATATTATTATTTATTCTACTGCTCGTGTTGTTGTTGTTGTTGTTGTATTATAATATAATCATTATTACTGTTATTATTATTGTCATTGTTGTCATTATTATTATAAAACATAAAACAGAATTTACATGCGCACAAATATTTAACAAGTGGACATACTGTATGTTCACACACACACACACACACACAGTGTATCATAGCGGACACCACAGTATCAGTGGTGATAATAATTACACATGTGGACACATAAGACATTTAAACACTCACACACACATTCACAACTGTAGAGGTACACACTCATGTCACCACATATACATTGATATAAACATGTAAACACACACACACACATATATGTACATGTCCACACAGAGCAACACACACACTACAAATAAAATAAATACTGTTTGTACACACATGCATACTGCAGAAGTACACTCAGAGAACCACACACACACACACACACACACAGTATGTTCCAGCTCATAGTAATATTAAATGTGTAATAACAACACACACTGAAAAAGGAACCAAAATATGTACAAATAATATAAATAAATACAAAGTGTCTGTACAAATACACAGAAATAATCAACCACACCCACACACACACACACACACATATCTTTGCAGATACACAGAACAGAACATTCAATTCCCACTGACTGAAATACATAATATACATAAATGTATCTGCACACACACACACACACACAGTGAGGTGATGATCAGTCGATGGAGCGATGCCACCCACGGACTGTGAACGCAACACCGCCTGACTGAAACCATAAACATGTTTATATTTACTCCTCGCTGACATTTAGCGTCTGAAACCAGTCGGCACCGACGGCTCATCAGCAGAGACAAATATCAAATATCTGCTCCTCTAGCAACCATAAAAAAAACATTTAACCTTAAAAAAAGAGCCAAAAAAATCATACATCTCTTTCAAAATGTTCCTAAATTAAATTTCAACAATGATTCAAAAGTGAAGCTGAGTTTGAGTCATGAAGCAGAAGTGTAAAGAGTAACCTCAGTAACATATATGGTGATATTATATTATACGTCTCATTGTGAAACTGCTCATCTCAGTCATGAATAGATAAAGAGTCAAACTGCGTATTCATTTGAGTCTTTATGAGCAGAGGAGGAACACGGCAGACGATGATATTCTGCCTCATTTCACTCCTTTCATTGTTTTTTGAAGCAGCATTTGTTGTTGCTGAAAAGGTTAAACGACTTTTTTTTTTTTTCCAGTCGAAACTGAGTGGGTTGTCAGAGAAGCGAACATTTCTCAGGGTAAATTTCCCCTGTTGCTCTGGTAATATTATCACTCCAAAGCATCACGGTTTCAGTATGACTTATGGATTTATTTATTTATAAGAAGAAAACAAGTCTGACACCGATTAACGCCAAATACACTCGCAGCCGAGACACACGGCGAGAAAAACAACATTTGACACCAATAAATGTCACGGGAGTCTCGGTATCAACATGAGTTCACAGGTGACAGCAGAGAGGAGGCTCGTACCGCTTGTGATAGAGCAGAGTGTTTAATGTCAGAGTGGAACACAAACATTCTTTAAAGGTGTTTGTTAGTAATTTAACTGTGAAGCCGCTCGCGCTCAGAAATGAACAGTTTGAGATGAATGTAACACCCACTGAAGAGAGTTTATATCTCACTTTAATCTGGTTGTGATTCACAGTTTCACTCTCGCTGATGCTTATTTATTAAAGAACACAACCCAACAGTGTGCCTACGATCAGAGGCCCGTGACAGAGCAACACACAGACCACCACAATTTTCTAGAGTTCCACTAAACCAGCAAACACAAAGTCACATCACAACTCAGGAGGACAATTTTTCCCCGGACAGCAGAGACGGTTTTTGTCTGCGTGGGACGTGGACGACCGGCGCTACGAGACGATCGTCCGAGCCGACATGTTTCACAGAGAAAAGAAACAACAACACATGACATAATCCAGCATGGCGGCCATGTCGCCTAAAATACAAAGCTAGTCGCATGGCTTCTATCAGAATTAGTCAGAGAGCAACGGAGGAGACGCTCGAGGCTCTGATGAGACTCAAAAAGTGAAAAAAGGAAGCTGACAGAGTGGAGGAGTTTAGCTTAAAGAGAGAGAAAATGAAAGACAAGAGCAGAAAACAGAGGGAGGGAATGAAGAGCAAAATTAAGATGTTTACACAAGTTAAGAGCATTAAAAATTTTTTTTCTACATTTGAATAAATGAAAACAGACATAATTAAAAGCTTTTATTCTGATTTAGATTCGATCAAAGAATTTGAGCTCAAATTAACTGTCCTCCATTTTTATGTCACAAATATTTTAGGTTAGAAAAAAATAGACAAAGAATTATGAATTAAGAATTAAAGAAAAGTAAAAGTAAAAAAGAATTTAAATATTGAAGAATTTGACGTGTTTCACTAATTCACGATGAGACACGAGTTCAGTGTGAATCATGAACCCTTCAATGCTTCATCGATCAAAGGTCTGCTTCTGATCCACCTTCACTGAGAGTAGAAATACAACCAGATTCAAGAGGAAATAAATCTCTTTTATGTGCTTCTGGTTGTTTTGATGCAGAAACAAGAAGAGAAGAGAGACATGAAGAAGAAGAAGCGTCGGTTAAGAACCCGCTGCAGAGACAGAACAAGAGTCCGTGGGAGAGAAACAGAAGCTCTGACACCACCGTCTGTTCAGAGGGTTGAACTCCTCAACAGGAACTAAAGACTCTCTCTGTGTTAGAATCAATATGCACGTAAACAAACATGTTTTCATGTTTTATAGAACAAACAGCTCAATGAGAAAGTAATCAGAAGATGAATTGACTATGAAAACAATTAGTTTCAGCCTCATAGTTTCATATTCTGTGAGTTTGGTCAGTGATATGATCTAATATCATCATATTAATAGGTGATGCGGGACATTAAGCCACAATGAGCTCCTTCATGATATGAATAGTGTGACGATATTTAAGAGATGAATATCAGAGCCTAGAGAACATATTTAAATAATATGAATAATCTGTTATTATTCATGCTGATAACTGAAGAGAGACGTTCACTGTTCGCTCCACTCGGCTGGAACGACACGAAGAAATAAGAAATGTGTCACTTCATGATTCATCACCGCATCAAAATACACACAATCCCAGATTATATATACATACATATATGTATATGTATATATAATCTCAGCAATTTATCCTCGAACAACAGTTTGTATGATATCTTACAAAAATGTTACTCCTAATTTTTTGGTACGTATTCCGACAAAAGTCCAGCAACACGTGTCAACTTCCTGTTGTTGCAAACAAAATAAACTTCCGTATTCACAGGAAACAACTTAGTTAAGTTTAGGCAACTAAACTAAACTACTTAGTTAGGTTGAAGCAACTAAACTACTTAGTTAGGTTGAAGCAACTAAACTACTTAGGTTGAAGCAACTAAACTACTTAGTTAGGTTGAAGCAACTAAACTACTTAGGTTGAAGCAACTAAACTACTTAGTTAGGTTGAAGCAACTTAACTACTTAGGTTGAAGCAACTTAACTACTTAGTTAGGTTGAAGTAAAGATCATAGTTTGGGTTAGAATAATGAAAGAAGTGCCGTTACTGAAGTCGTTTCACTCGGGGAATGAACAGCTGTCTGCTGGAGGAAAGAAGGCTTTTTGTTTTGAATTAGAGACTTTTATTACGTTTGACAGGCTGAGGTCTAAAAATCAATTCATTTATAAGCGAACATCTCTGGTTTCCAGGTGCAGTGAAGCTTCACAGAGACTCTCTTCCTTCATGCAAAGTGTGACGGGTTTAGAAACAAAGGGGCCCGTCAGCTCAGACGTCCTCGGGTTACACCAGTCACCGAGCCGTTTATTACGCGACAGGTGAAACATTTTAATGGCAACATGCTTTCATTCAACAGGAGCGTTTTCTAATCCAGCTCAACCCAAACACCAACGCATCGCAGATTTCACGTTGTAATACGGTCGCAGTGTCGTTCATCACAACTACTTGTTTAGTAAAAGATTGTGTTTAATTTTAATGTTTGAGTGAACATGGAATACATGAGATTCAGTTTGTTTGGATCTCTGTCGATGAAACAGAAATGAGAGCGAGAGACAAGAAGAGATGAAGGCAAAGAATAGACAGAACTGAACTGGCTGTTTTAAGAGTTTTTAATCAAACATCAGATCCACGTCTTCAGCGCTCCTCACCTGCCTCTCTTAACACGACGTTATGCTGAAGTTATCGATAGAAATAAGAGCTGCAGGAACATGAACTCTCTTTGTTTAAAGCCTCAAACATCTGTGCAGTATTTAAACATGTCAGTGCATCTTCTGACAGCAAGACGGAGATCGTATCTGGTCAGGTGGGAGGTGAACTGACTCACAACATGTCCTTAAACTCAACACTGTCTCTCCTCAGAGTGTCTGTTTATCAGCCTCCACACCACACAACAGTGTGTGTGTGTGTGTGTGGCATGCACACGTCTAGCTGTCCTGATGTGAGAGACTGCAGGCCTCCCACGGTCTGGGACACAACACAACCACAAGTGGGAGAAGACTCACAAACAATCTGTCGGTTTCTTTGGTACACGAGAGAAGTGATCTTTGGTCTCAGTTCTACACACTTTATAAATAACACAATGTTAAATCTTTGGGCTGTTTGGGGGAAAGTATCAACTACTTGTTAGTCAAAAGGATCAAGTTCAAGTGAAGTCGAGAGTCCTTGGTGTTAAAATGTGTAGTCGTGACATGAAATAGTCATGTGATCTGTGAGGCCACACAGCTGAGACTAACGAGCAGGTCTTACTTAGAAGCAAAGATTTATCACAACAGGGAAGATGAAAGCAGTTCTGTTTACTTAAATGTGAAAGATATTCAGTCCCTTAAACAAGAAGTAGAATATTTGCAAAGTGTTAAACACTAAAGTTTAAAGATCAATTTAGGATCTTTTTACACAACATCAGACTCTATCGAGCCTGAGGCTGCAGACTTCCCTCCATCCTTCACTTGAGAGGAGAACAGGTTCCAGATATCTACAATAGATCCGTTCTTCACATGGAGCAGACAGGAAACGAGTCAGAGCAACTCACCGCTGACTCACGGCAGTAAAAACAATACTTCACTGATCTGAAGTCAAACCGTCCGAGTCTTTCTCTGTTGCATGAATCAATAAATGAAGATGGGAGCTCCAAGAGAATTAAACTGAATGTTTCTGCTGCAGCATAAAGATCTGAGTCCGTCTATCAGCAAACAGAAACATTGTTAACTGTGTTTGCATAAAGCAGTAAAGTCACCGTTCTTTCAATGACACTAACAGCAAGAAAAAGTAGCACAGACTACGTAGTCAAGACCTCCTAAACCCAGACCAGGACCGGAGTGTTTCCAGGCCGAATCAAGACGTACAGCAAACAGCAGGACTCAGACTCACAGCTTTCACTTTGTTCACTTTTAAAATGGCCGTCACAAACAGTCCAGCAGTCGTCAACACGTTTAACAGCTTGCAGACTTGGACACCGCCTGTGTTGTGGTTTAACCAGTGACGGTGTTAACTGGTGACTCTCAGCCTGAGTGCGTCCGTGGTCGCTCGCAGTGACGGCAGCTTTTTGGAAACACCGACAGAACATGAAGGGTCCTCGTAAAATCCTTCAACCTGGTTTAAATATCTGTTTATTATCTACGTCAAACAATTACGCAAGTTACTACGAGCAGCTGCAAACGCATGCGGCACCAATTAACACGGCCACTGGTTAAACTGAAACACCTGTTGCTCTGCAACGTCGTTATCCTGTCAGGACTCTGCAGAACTTGAGTCGATTCAGACAACTGAACATTTAGAGGCTAATTCAATGTTTAACACTTCTATGGCTTGTTTGGGTCACGTGACGGTGTGGAGGTGATCGATGACCTCGTCCTCCAGACCTCCTGCTGCACCGCGAGCCAGATGAAGGAGTACAAGAGACTAAATAGTTACAGTACAACGGTTTCATGAGCGGTTGGGTCAACAACCTCAGAACCATTGAACGTATGCCGTCTTGTTTTTGCCCGGGTCGCTAGCGTCGCTAAAAACAAGTCTCCCGGTAGATAGCGTGTGTAGCTAGTGTAGCTAGTGTAGCTAGCTATCGAGATAATGAGTCACGTCATTGGTTGCATTTGAAGCAGGAATAAATCCGGCGGGTTTAGTGAGACGATCCCTTCAGTTGTGGTCTTCAACTAAGAATCCAGAGTCCTCTTTGAGACCCGATCCACATTCACAGCTAACGTCTGCTTCAGATCTACAAACATGTGACGAGCTGCTTTTTAGCTTCATCATGTGAGAATATCTCCTCATCCGGTCTGACTGCACCTTTAAATGTTCAGCTTCTTCTTAATTATCCACTTATGTATCTCTGCAACAACTGATTCATCTGTCTGCCTCGAGTTTAAAGACATTTGTTTGTTTTTCCTTCAACAATAACAATTAAAAAAACGTCTTTTATTTGACTGTTAAAAAAGAGCTCATTGTGTGATTTTGTTCCCCAGCTGCTCTCCAGACAGGTGAGAGGAGAGCGTGCAGCTGAAGAGATGAGATGATAAACATGGGAAAGTCCACTTTGTGAGTTCTGCTTTAACAGTGACGCAGCTTCAGAGGAGATAAGAGGCGTCCGGTATGCAGGTCGTGATCTCAGATCTCCACCTCAGAACTAGCGGACGGTTTCCTCTCACAGCGCCGTGCGACTACAGGAACAGGCTGTGGGGGGGAATCCTCCACAAACACACCGTCTTCTGATAAAGTAAACAGCTGATGGGTGGCGGGGATGTGAGTTCCAGGAATATGAAAATATACCGTGGCTTTAAAACAAACCATATTCAACGTGAAACAACAGATTTTTTTTTTTCTTGTCAACTTAACTCAAAAACAAAACTGAGAAAAGGTTTGTGGGTTTCATGCTTTACTATTCAGGGAGATGTGTGACAGGAGACGACGGTATTACTGCATGCTGACATTTAACGCGCGCGTGTGTGTGTGTGTGTGTGTGTGTGTGTGTGTGTGTGTGTGTGTGTGTGTGCCAACTGTGGAGCCAAATTAAGCCCACACACTCCTCTCACCTGAACCTCAACACTCTTTCTGTAGATGTTCAGCAGCCTCGTGGAACTATTCACTCAGTTAATCAGTTACTCATCGTATTGTCAAAATTCATCAGATTTTGATCGTGGAGGTTTTTTAAGGTGAGACACATTGTTTTCATTGTGCTCAGTTTAGAGATTTTGGTCTATTTTTCTTCCACAACTCGTCTTCTTTCAGACTCGTTAAAACAAAACATTTATTTTATACTTTGTCGCTTTACGTCTGTAGATTTCTACTAAATTCACCAAACGTTACCATTACATAATCCCTCATTTGCATATTTAAACATAACATTTCAGAAAACTTGTGATACAAAAACTAATCATCTTAATGTGAGTGATGAAGTGGTGAAGTTTCATGGTGATGTCTACGAGTTAAATGTTAAACTCTATTCCCCTGTAGTCTCCCATTAAATGACTGCTTTAAGCTTCTGTTCAAAAGGACGACGACGCATTTAATATATAATGATTTTGGATTGTTGGTTCCAACACAAATTTTAATTTGAAAGACGTCACTATGGACGTTTATTAGAACAAACAATGAATTGTTAATTAAGAAAGAATTGATGAACAAAAACTATCATTGAATCTGAACAGTGAGTTAGTGATTTCATAGTTGTGACATGTTTAGATCATGTTGTCTGTCTCAATCTATCGGAGCAGTTGGTCTGTTCACTCACCAACAAAGCTTGTTGATGTTTATGTTGAAAATAAACCAAAAAACAGGAAATAAATCATCGTCTATAAAGACTGATAACAGATGTGTCCAGATGTTCTTCTGTTCAAAGCTCAAACAGCTAATATCTCACAGACGTCATCAGACACTAGTCACTCAGCTGTTTACAGCGTCCCTCCTGATATCTTTAGCCTCCTGCAGCATCAGGCCGACGTGTCTTCTATTTACAGCCGAGCGCTCGATTCACAGTTTTCTCTCTCAACGTTAACTTTCAAAGGTCACGTTCATCTGCTGACGACAACTGGAACATCAGGAAATACATCAAAACTGCAGAGAGGAAAGTGACAGAAGAGATGAGCCAGGTGGTTCATATCTTACTCTATTGATTTGATATATATATATATAAATATATAAATATATATATATATAAATATATATATTTATATATATATTTATATAAATATATATATAAATATATATATTTATATATATATATATATATATATATTTATATAAATTTATATATATATATATATATATATATTTATATATATATATAAATATATAAATATATTTATATATATATATATATATATATTTATATATATAAATATATTTATATATATATATATATATATATTTATATATATATTTATATATATATATAAATATATATATATATTTATATATATATATATATAAGAAGTATATTTATTTCAGTACAGTACTGAGGGCTGGGTGATACGGACGCAATCTTCTATCATGATATAGGTCAGTTCATATCTGGTTAACATTATACGTCACAATACAGATCATTTCATGTACGAATAACGGTATGTATTACAATATAGATCACATCATATCTCTAATGATATATATCACGATATAGATCTTTTCATATCTGGATAACGATATTTATCACAATATAAATTATTTCATATCTCTATAATAATATATATCACGATATAGATCATTTCATGTCCCTATAAGTGTCCCTATACATGTCTCCAATGTTCTATACGATATATTAGTAATAAAAGTAGTAGAAGTAGTGTTAGCAGAATGTGCCGTATTTAATTTATATTTCTGCGTCCAAAATGTCTCTTTTTAAAAACATTCTAACCTTTTCATTTGGACGTTTCATTTTTCTCAGTCATGTTTTGAATGTGTCATATAAATCACTTTGAATTGTGTGAGAAATTCAAACTGAGAAGAGGAACAGAGAGATCTGTCAGCGACGTATGAAGAGCTGAGAGTAACACGTGGCAGATGTTTAACGCGTGTTCATGTAAGAGACGAGCTGATGGATAGAGAGGGTGCGTGTGTGTGTGTGTGTGTGTGTGTGTGTGTGTGTGTGTGTGTGTGCAACACGATGACTTCATGGTAATAATCTCTGATTTTCATAGCTGGCCGGATCCTTCCCTGATTTCCTTATGAAGTTTAACAACAGCAACAAACGTCCACATCCACTTCTCCTGATTACAAACACAGAAACGTCCTGCGACACCATCACAGCTGGATTTAATGACTTTATGATTAAAACTAAGAAATATAAATGAGACCTTCAGAGGTAAACACACCGAGTGACCTGCAGCTCCGGCTCTGACACATGTGAACATCAGGACAGTGAAAGGTGTTTTTAATGCGCTTATTGAGTGAACATCATCTCACATGGAGGCCTGACATAACCTGCAGTGTGTCAGCAGCACACAAAGGTTTACATTCCTCATCAACACCAGAATAATCAAACAGCAGCACGAGTTACAATTTATAAACCACAAAACAAAGCTGCAGCTGTAAAATATGGTCAACAGCCAGAAATAAATCCCTTTTCTCCATGTTTTTATTCATAGAATGTAGTATAAATGAGGCTCTGAATGACTTGTGATGGATGGACAGTAGTGTGATAAAACACACACACACACACACACATATATATATATAAATATATATTTACACTACTGTCTGAACCTCTCACTGGTCTGATATTCATCGCTCCGCTGACTTAAAGTGAGACAGCAGCCGGCTGAATATCACCGTCCTCACAACCACAGCTGAGTCACAAACACACAAACACACTCACATGAAACTTTATGTTTTCAATCTTCAAAGAGAACGAAATTCAGAAAAGATTGAAGAAGAAGTTGATTTCACAACTTGGAGCTTCTTTATGTTTTAACCTCTTTTATTATCCGACTCAGATAATAAAAGAGACATTTAGTTATTCACTCAATAATAGTTTAATCTCTTCGGTTCAGTTAAACAAATTAATACATATTAATATTTATATCATTGGTTGTTCATTCTGCTAAATCACTTTTACTGTTTTTGAAATCATTTTAATAATTATGTCCTTTTTTAAAAACATAATCAAATCTTTTTAAATATATAGACTGTGTCACACTTTTATTAGATTATAATGAATTTGACTGAGAGACCGACTCCTCCCATCACACAGGACGTTTATGATAATTTACAGATAATAACACGTTTCACATCAAGCACAGGAAGTCGTGACATTTGTGTTTTATTATCCTGAGAACTAAACCTGAAGATTAGATTAAATAATCTTTATTTAATGAACATTCATTTATGTCACTGCTTTGGGATTTATTTTTCGCCCTTCATTCTTCATTCAGTTAAATAATAAAGTCATTAATAAATGAATAAATACCGCAAAACACGCGGTGAAAAGCAACGAGTTGCTGCAAACTTAAACAAAGAGGTGTTCACGTTATTACTTTAACTGTGTGGAGTCACAATAACATAATAACATCATTATTACAACTTCACACTGAAGCACAAGAACATTAACAAGAGAAACTTCACGCTTTTTAAATATGAATTCATGTTTAATATTCTGCTTCTGATTGAATCTTGTGAAGTGACCACATGCTCCAACACTAACGGATGTCTAGATTAATAACAAAGCGTATTTATTGATATCACACGTGTGTTATTATTCATAAATAATCTGATTTATTAAAGTCTTCCCTCAACAACACACTGAAGCATGATTTCATTTAGTTATTGATGATCAAACACACAGAAACATATCAACGTCTGTCCAACGTGCCTGTTGAGAAACAAGAGTAATAATAATAATAATAACAAATAATATCTATGATGTGGATTTTAATAAATGAAAGAAGAAGAAGATCAAAAACCGATGAAGCAGCATGAAATTACTAAATAAATAATGAAGCACTGTGACATGAATATGAGCTCAGTCTGAAGTCACACTGTAGTTATATTAATATCAGTCTGTTATATTAATATCAGTCTGTTATATTAATATCAGTCTGTTATATTAATATCAGTGTATCCGTGATTATTTGGAGGAGAACTCCTGATGTGAAGCTGGTTCTGATTGATGATTGATGATTTTAGGAGAAAATGAAGCGTGTTTTAAAGTGAAGCGTGTTTTAAGTGAAGCGTGTTTTAAGTGAAGCGTGTTTTAAAGTGAAGCGTGTTTTAAGTGAAGCGTGTTTTAAGTGAAGCGTGTTTTAAGTGAAGCGTGTTTTAAGTGAAGCGTGTTTTAAGTGAAGCGTGTTTTAAAGTAAAACGTGTTTTAAAGTGAAACGTGTTTTAAGTGAAGCGTGTTTTAAGTGAAGCGTGTTTTAAAGTAAAACGTGTTTTAAGTGAAACGTGTTTTAAGTGAAACGTGTTTTAAGTGAAGCGTGTTTTAAGTGAAGCGTGTTTTAAAGTAAAACGTGTTTTAACTGAAGCGTGTTTTAAGTGAAGCGTGTTTTAAGTGAAACGTGTTTTAAGTGAAGCGTGTTTTAAGTGAAGCGTGTTTTAAGTGAAGCGTGTTTTAAGTGAAACGTGTTTTAAGTGAAGCGTGTTTTAAAGTAAAACGTGTTTTAAAGTAAAACGTGTTTTAAGTGAAGCGTGTTTTTAAGTGAAGCGTGTCGCAGAAGCTCAGATGAGTGAACACAGAGAGGAAGCAGAAGGTTTCCTGAAGGAGGGAGTCTCCCTCTAGTGGACACACACCGGAACTACGTCACCGCCATGAACCGGATCCACTCCGGACCAGAGTCCAGGTTGTTTTTTTCCGCTTTTCTTTCTTGTTCTTGTTCGTAGGTTTATAAAATAGTAAAATAATAACATCAAGTACATAGATGTATTGGACATGTTGTGTTTGAACTCATTCATGATAAAAGTATATTTTAAAAAAAGATTTCAAATGGTTCAGTCATTTAAAACGCTACAAAGAAAACACGACGTCGTTTCTGTTTTAAAGAAGTTAAACGTCTTCTCTGACAACTCCTGAGTAACGAGCACAGTGTGTGTGTGTGTGTGTGTGTGTGTGTGTGTGTGTGTGTGTATGTGTGTGTGTGTGTGTGTGCTGTAAATGTGAGTAAGAACACACACACACACACACACACACACACACACACACACACACACACACACACACTCTGTGGTGACCTACTACTGTTTTCATTTTGACAGGATATTCAGCTCTGACATTTATTGATCGGGAAGATGACGTCTGACTCATGAGAACGCACACACAGACACACACAGACACACACACACACAGACACAGACACAGACACACACAGACACACACAGACACACACACACACACACACAGACACAGACACACACACACACACACACAGAAGACCTTTTCATTTAGATTCAGCTTTTCATATTTTATGTGAAATTATTCTTTTGTATTCTATATTTTGGACCATAAAAAGCAGCTCATGTCCAATTAAAATAAATTATTTTCTTTATGAACCCGATTTAAATTAAACACAATTTTAATTTATTTATTTTTTTACACAATTTATAATTTCCATCACTCCGCCCACGTGTTGTTGACGAAAGTACACGTTACCGTCAATTTAAAGGACGAAGTCACAGTTTCACGTTCACACAAACCAAAACCAGTTTGATTCAAACCAGTACTCTCACGCGCACGCGCACGTGCACACACACACACACACACACACACAATCACCTGAAGAGACCAAGAGGTCATTTCTGGTGCTCATGCTCTTTATTTATTATGTTCACGTAGTATTCAAAGTCCTAAAGTTCATCAGCCAATAAGAATCATTACAGTGTGATCAGAAGGCGGTTCCACGGTTTATTTATATTTATATTCCATCCTCCTCCTCTTATCCGGGGTCGGGTCGCGGTGGCAGCAGGTCAAGCAGGCCGACCCAGACCTCCCTCTCACCGGCAACATGTTCCAGCTCATTCTGGGGGATCCCGAGGCGTTCCCAGGCCAGCTGGGAGATGTAATCTCTCCAGCGTGTTCTGGGTCTTCCCCGGGGTCTCTTCCCAGTTGGACGTGCCTGGAAAACCTGCCGTGGGAGGCGTCCAGGAGGCATCCTAATTAGATGCTGAACCACCTCAGCTGACTCCTTTCGACGCGAAGGAGTAGCGGCTCGACTCCAAGCTCCCTCCTGATGACCGAGCTCCTTACCCTATCTCTAAGGCTGAGCCCGGCCACCCGACGGAGGAAACTCATTTCGGCCGCTTGTAGCCGCGACCTTGTCCTTTCGGTCACGACCCAGAGTTCGTGACCATAGGTGAGGGTAGGAACGTAGACCGAGTGGTAAATTGAGAGCTTTGCCTTCCGGCTCAGCTCCCTCTTCACCAAGACGGTCCGGTGCAGCGCCTGCTTTACTGCTGCAGCCGCACCGATCCGTCTGTCGATCTCCCGCTCCATCTTACCCTCACTCGTGAACAAGACCCCGAGATACTTATATTTATAGTTTTTATATCGTTCTGTAGCTTTTCAGTGGAGCTCTTTATGTATTTAAATACAAACATTCACATTTTGGTTGAAGTGCATTTATATATAGATATATATATATACACACACACATATATAGGTATACATATTAATGTTGCACGGTGTATCGATACTAAAAAGGTACCGCGGTACCCGTACGTTAAAAACGATACGATTTTGCATATTTTTAGTACAGATACTAACAGCAGCGATCAGAGCGCTCTCGCTGCTCCGCTCCCTGTCAGGCTGCCTGCAGGCATTGACTGCAAGGGGGCGGGGCTGCCCCGCGCTCACACAGCAGCAGGCAGCCTCACTCACAGACACTGTTGCCAACTTAGCAACTTAGTTGCTAGATTCAGCAACTTTTCAGGCTACCCTAGCAACTTTTTTTTCAAACAGCACCTAGCAACAAATTTAGCAACTTATGAAAATATATTTGGCACTTTTAGCAACTTTTTTAAAGTGACTCAAATGCTAAAATGCATGCAGCCATTTTCCCTCTAAATGACACAAAAAAGATTTTCTCCGTCACACACACAGCCACACCCACAACACACGGCCTGGCTGCAAAAGTGCATTGTGGGTGACGTCAACAGCATGTGCTCAGCTCGTGCACAGGAGGGGGCAGCAGCCGAGTGAGCCGAGCCGAGTCAGCCGACAGCCCGACAGTGACACGCAGCAAATCATTGTTGGCTGACTGCAGCAGCAGCAGTATGTCTCAGTCAAAATTGTACAGCCTAAAATTGTGTAGTCTACGTAATTACGCAGTTTTACGTTATTACGTAATGACGTCATCACGTAATGACGTCACAACGTCATTTAGCAACTTATCGACCTGCCTCTAGCAACTTCCCCGGAAAAATAGTTGGCAACAGTGCTCACAGAGTGATAGCAGGGGAGACATGCATCAAGGTCCGTGTACGTTTGATAGTCTGTTTTACCGTTCAGTCGAAAAAACGACAATACGGAAATAATACGGGAGTTTTTCGTTTCAAACCAAAAACGGAAATGGGGGTCCGTGTACGGTCCCCACTGATATACAGAGACCCGTCTGCGAAACGTGTTTCAAAGCCACACAGACCAAGGGAGGCAACAGGTCTAACATGGCAAAGCACCTTAACGACAGACACCCCCAACTATTCAAAGAGTTCAAAGAACGACAGGTAAGCATGAACACCCCCAAGCTCCCCCATAGACAGCTAACACGAGTACCTTAGCCTAGTTTGAGGACAAGCCTATATGATCATGAGGTCACAATGCATACACAAGTGTACGGATGTTTTATTTATTACTATTATAGATAAATATACCAGTATCGTATCGTATTTGTGGTATTGTATCGAATTCTGGTATCGTATCGTAAGTATCGGGTATCGTGATACTAATGGCAGGTATCGTATCGAAGTCATAATTTTGTTATCGTGATAACCCAGTACATATATATCTTTATTCATAGAATAAGTTTGGAGAAGATAAACAATATTCTAGTTCAGATCAGAAAGTCATAATAACACAACGAGTAACTCCTGAGAGCTAAAATCACTGTTTCTATGAATGAGTGTTTGAAGAGAGAGAGAGAGAACGTCACCAGACTCCATTCACAGAAACACTCATTTTACCTCTCAGGACACACAGTGTGTATATATGTATATATGTATATATATATATACACACACACACACACACACACACACATATGTAAAACCACACTTCAAGAAATCCAAACTAACCCTTCCATTTATTTCCGCTGACTCAGCTAGCGTTAGCTTATTGATTAGCTTCCTTCAGTAGCCTACGGCCAGTCTCAATGGATTCATTAAAACTATTTCACGTACTAAAATAATCATTTACACATCAGGTTTTCTAACATGACGACATCATTGGAGAGAGACTGAGGAACAATAAACTTTACGTTTAAGTGATTGATTATGAAATAGATAACTGGGCACCAGCACGCAGAAGGTTCTGCACCACGTCTTCTTTCCTTATCATGTTTCATGTGTGTGTGTGTGTGTGTGTGTGTGGGGGGGGGGGGGGGGGGCTCTTTTAAACCACATCAGCCAACACCAGCATCTGTTCCAGGTATCTCCTTCTGTCTCTACCTGGATCTATTAATCCGTCATCTACACACAGCTAGCTCTTCAGAAGGAGGTTTCCTGAAGATTGACAGCTGCATCAGATACCGTATATCTGTTAAAGTGTACGGGGGCGGGACAGCGTTTTGGTGCTTCTCTACCCGGCAACAGAGCGCTGAGTCATCTCTGCCTGCAGCCCTCCCACGCCTACCCACGCTGCAGCTCTCGGTCTCTCTCAGTGGAGGACCAAAACTACCTGCTTCACTTCATCAGACCCACAGATGACAAAGAAAACACATTTACCGTAAACGAGGGGGGGGGGGCTTTGATGGAACAGGGCTGGCATAGAAGTGTGTGTGTGTGTGTGTGTGTGTGAAACTTCTTCTGACAATATCTGGAAACTGATACCACGTACAGATCATCATGAAGAGTGAAAGAGGTCTGGACGTGTATATTCAGATCTACATTCATGAAGGTCTGAATGAACAAACCTCTGAGACGTGCAGCTGCATATTAATATTTAAATACGTTTATGAAGCTCCTAAACCAACAGCAACTTATCAACTGTTATTTAGAAGGAAAGTTAAAAGTATGCCGAAACTAAACAGGCTTAAATATAACTGCAACCTCATTCTAACCCTGCAACAATGATGTTCAGCAACGTAGATGTTCAGCAACGTTAATGTTCAGCAACGTTAATGTTCAGCAACGTTAATGTTCAGCAACGTTGATGTTCAGCAACGTTAATGTTTAGCAACGTAGATGTTTAGCAACAATGATGTTCAGCAACGTTAATGTTCAGCAACGATGCTTTTCAGCAACAATGATGTTCAGCAACAATGATGTTTATCAACGTTAATGTTCAGCAACAATGATGTTTATCAACGCTGATGTTTATCAACGCTGATGTTGAGCTAGCTATGTAGCCAGAGAGATAAATTAGCATAGCATCTAATGTTGACAGATGCAATTGATAGCCAGCACTAAGGCTAGCTTCTGCTAGCTATGTTAGCTAGTGTTCAGTGATCTAACCTCCAGGAACAGCTGAGGCAACTTTCATTTATTACGTCCAAAGAACTCTTTCAGTTAAATTCACCCGGAGTGCAACTTTCCCTGTAATGAATGCAGCAACTTGTTGGAACAACCGGTTCTCTGAATGCATCCATGATGATTCCATCCCAGTACCAGCTAGCTGAGGATCAGGCCATCAGAGAGAGACGCAATCATCACCATACAATCAGCCACATTGACCAACATGAGCAACATCCAAGAATCAAACCTGCAGCACGGCTGCCAGAGAGCTCAAACTGCTGACTAACAGAAGGATGAAGGTGAATGAAGTGTAACGTCACCAGATTACGACTCTGGTCAGTGCGTCACATGACTCAAGTTCAGAGCAGCAGGTTCAGATATTTGATGCAACTAAACAAACTGAACGTCCTCACACAGCCAAAGCTCTCTACTGATCCCTCACTTTGATCTATTCATTATTTTAAAAAGAGAGATTCATCAACTGCTTCATGAAAACTGGAGAGAAATAAGAAGTCCGTAACATCAGATATCAGCTGAGCGCCACACACACACACACACACACACACACACACACACACACACACACACACACACACACACACACACACACACACACACACACACACACACACACACACACACACACACACACACACACACACACACACACACAAAACATTTGTAATATCTCCATCTCATCCTTTCTGATCTTTAGCGTCGTCTCCAGTTCACTTTCCTTTACCACACATTTAAAATCACAAACTCTTCTATCAGCTCGACACTGAACTCTCATTCCTCCTTTCATTGATGAAAACCAGCCAATGGAGACACAAAACAAACTGAATCCAGCTTTGCTTTCACTCACCGGTTTGTCCGTCCGTCCTTCATCCTCCTCTTCATCGCAAAGTCCTCACTGCAACGACTAAGAAGAGAAAAGAGAGAGGAGAGGAAGAGAGAAGGAATGTTTTACTCACTCTGAAGGAAGCCAGATATCTTCCCACACACATTGCTGAGTGTCCTACTCACACTCACACACACACGCACACACACACAGCTGAGTGTCCTACTCACACACACACACACACACACATTGAGATACCTCCAAAGGTCAAGGATGAATCAGGAGACGAGAGGAAGGAAGGAGGGACAGGGATTAAGGGAACGAGAGAAAGACAGAAAGTAGTAAAAAGAAAAGAGCCCGAATAGAAAAGAGGAAGAGAGAGAGAGAGAGAGAGAGAGAGAGAGAATCGAAGGCTCGGCTGAGTCAACGGTAACCACCGCTTCCTGAGAGCTCTCTACTAATGAGTCGCCAACTTTGTGAGGCGAGCCCACACATGCCCACACCCACACACACACACGTTGAAGTCTCTCAAACTACTGAGGAAGAGGAAGCCTGAGAAGTCGACCCATGAACTGACCTCACTGTGTGTCATGAGAAACCACTCTGCTGCTACGTTCACGAATAAACAGCTTTTTTCCCAGAATTCCCAGATCGCACTCAAGTTTCTTAACTGTTAATCCACCGGGGGGGGGGGGGGGGGGGGTAACTTCACCTGTTACATCTACTTGTAACAGGTGGAGTCAAAGCTTCATGTGTTAAAGCTGCATTCTCTCCAGTGTCCACCAGGGGGCGACTCCTCTGGTTGTATAGAAGTCTATGAGAAAATGACTCTACTTCTCTCTTGATTTATTACCTCAGTAAACATTGTAAACATGAGTTTATGGTCTCAATCTCTAGTTTCAAGTCTTCTTCAATACAGCATGATGTTCATTTAGTACATTATGGTCCATTTAGAAGAAACCAGAAGAAGAAACCATTTTTATTGTCATATACATATACACATACACGAAATTTGACCTCTGCATTTGACCCATCCCTGTATATAGGGAGCAGTGGGCTGCCAATTATAGGCCGGGGGTTCAGTGTCTTGCTCAGGGACAGTGAGCCACGGTCGCCCCCGTGTCAAACAGACCATAAAGCAGGGGATGCTTTAGGGCGGGGCTACACAGTGATTGACAGGTCTCTACCAGAGACGTATACGGCGTCTCTACGTCACTCCTCCTCAGTCCTAATATGCTCACTTCCTGTTCTGTTTTACAATGTTTACTGAGGTAATAAATCAAGAGAGAAGTAGAGTCATTTTCTCATAGACTTCTATACAACTAGAGGAGTCGCCCCCTGGTGGACACTAGAGAGAATGCAGCTTTAACACGTGAAGCTTTGACTTCACTCCTCAGAACCAGGAGGTTGCTGCCTGGTTTTAACACATATCTTCTTTGTTTGTGGTGTTTTTATGCGTCACTTATTCACTGGAACTATTTCCTGACAAACACCAGATGATCTTCAGATCAACATCTCGTAACTAGTTCAGGTTTCAGTTTCGGCCTCTATGACATCAACACTCCAGCTGTTGTTCGCCGAGAAATAGTCCCGACACATACGTAACTTTATGCACATTTATCTCCTGCAGAGCAGCATGTATAACACGTTAATAAGTGAGCTTCAGCTTTATTTGACTACTTTACTTTGGACAGAGCCGCGCTAGCTGTTTCCCCTCAAGCCAAACCAACCATGTACCATCGCACAAGCTTAGTAGCTTTTCCCAAAATCTTAAATTCCTTAAACTTTATTACTTCTCATCTGGTGCAGGAAGACAAGAAATGGGATTTTTGTACGTTGGGAGAAGTACCACCAACACGGTGAAAGGAAAAGTGTCGCCGGGTCGAAACAGGAAGTACTGATGGTGATGATGGTGAACGAGCAGGTTTCCACAAAAGGTCCAGTTTGGTGACCTGTGAATCATTACGGATGGAGACGTCTTTGATTCGTAGTCTAGTTTATTTGAACCCACTTGAGCTCGACTGGAAACAGATTCATTTTGAAGTCTTGAAACATCTGCATCCTCATCTTGCTCATGCTTGTTGCACATTGACACGGCAGCGATGAGATATAGTGAAAACAAAGAAACGACTGCATCATCCTGTTGCGTGTCTGTGATATTCAAAGCTGTCGTACAGTCAGACGTCACCTTACAGCCCTCGCATGCCGACACAGTTTCAGCTTTGCAGAGAGAAGCCGACCTGAAAGCTTCATCGATACCAAACGCTCTGATCCGCTCTCTGTAAAGCAGCCTCTGGGGTTTGTTGGGATACACGTTAAACTCTATCTGGAGGAAGTCATGGGAACTCACAGCCGCCTTCATAAACACACACATCCTCCTCTACGGTTCCCACGCTTTTCCCAACACACACACACACACACACACACACACACACACACACACACACACACACACACACACACACACACACACACACACACACACACACACACACACACACACACACACACACACACACACACACACACACACACACACACACACACACACACACACACACACACACACCTTGTGTTTATCATGTGTATTCACACAGGAGTCAGATCATTGCACCGATGCTTCTGTGTTGTTGGCACACAGAAACATCGGTGATGAACAGGATGTGACAGAGTTTGTAAACAATGATGCCGTTCTGAAGTGTTTTGGCAACGGAAGTCCGGCGGCGTGCGACTAGCTCGTCAAGCTCTGTGTTGCCAGATTGGGCAACTTTCATATTTAGTTGGGCCGGTAGATACAATTTATGCTTCTTTTGCAAACATTTGGTGAGTTTTTGGAAATATTGTGAAAACGGTGTTACCAAACAAGCTCTCATTTGATGATCAAAAACACAATTTTCTAATTCACTCGTTGGTTTGTGGACGTTTTGAAGCCTTGAGCTTGTCATTTTGGTCGTCGCCATCTTGAATTTTTGCAACCAGTGAACAGGAAGTGACCATATATGGACTGAGGAGTAGCAGCTTTGCTAATTGCAAGGGAGGAGCCTGCACTCCTGGCAGACAATCAGTAGATTACTGTCCTTAAGCACTTCTGTAGGTTGGAAGCGTCAGCTTTCAAGCGTCAGGCAAAGGAAGGCTAGGGCGAACAAAGGCAACAGGGCGACTTTTTCAAGACCGACTTCGTCAAGCTCAGACTTGTCGAACGTGTAGTTACCTAATTTTTATTTTTCAAACCATGTGTTTGCATCCGATTACGGTTCGCTCCTCTGCTCGGTGGTCACGTAGACATTGGGCCACTCCCAGGTGCCGTGACCCCAACAACCTCATTTATCCTACTGTCTCAGCTCATGTTGAGCAAGTGGTGGCGGGGGGGCTCTGGAATTGCCAGTCGGCAGTGCCGAAAGCTGAGTTCATCTGGGGCTATGCTTCCTTACTCTCTCTCAGCTTTCTTGCTCTAACTGAGACCTGGATTACGCCAGAAAATACCACCACACCTGCAGCTCTGTCAGAAGTGTACTCTGTCTCTCACACTCCCAGAGCTGCGAGGCGGGGTGGTGGTACTGGCCTGCTACTCTCCCCAAAATGGAAATACTCTCTTGTCTCGGTTCCTCAGTTCTCCCCGTCCTCTTTCGAATTTCATGCGGTTACTGTCACTTATCCAGTCAAGCTCACCATTGCTGTTGTGTATCGCCCTCCGGGGCCTCTTGGTGAGTTCTTGGAAGATCTCGACACATTAGTCTCGCACTTCCATGACGATGGCTCAGCACTCATCCTGCTCGGAGACTTTAACATCCAGACTGATAAGTTAGAACCTCTTCTTTCCTTCCTCTCCTCCTTTGACCTTTACCACTCCTCTTCTCCTCCTACCCACAAGGCCGGCAACCAGCTGGATCTTATCTTCACTAGACACTGTTCTACTGCTAACCTCTCCGTCACTCCCCTCCAGCTCTCTGACCACTATTTCATGTCTTACTCCCTCTCCTCTCCCCCCGTACTTCCACCACCTACCCACATGGTTTCTACCCGTAGTCATCTCCGCTCCCTCTCCCCGGCTGATCTTTCATCTTCTGTTACCTCTGCTCTCCCTGACCCTCTCCTTCTCTTCTCTCTCCTATCCCCTGATACTGCTACTGACCTTCTCCTCTCCACCCTTTCCTCTTCTTTGGACAACCTCTGTCCCTTCACCTCCAGGCCTGCACGGCCAACTCCACCTGCCCCATGGCTGTCGGACTCAGTGCGTACTGACAGACGGAGCCTAAGAGAGGCTGAGCGAAAATGGAGAAAAGGCAAACTCCCTGGGGACCTTCTTAACTTCCAAGCTCTTCTTTCCACTTTGTCCGCCTCTCTTTCTACTGCTAAAGCTGAGGTCTTCCGCTCCAAAATCCTAACCTCTGCTTCCAATCCTAAAACAACTCTTCGAAACTTTCTCTTCACTCCTCCAACCCCCACCCCCTCCTCCTACTTCCTCCCTTCTCCCTGACGATTTTGCCAACTTCTTTGACAAGGAGGTAAACGATATCAGGTCCTCCTTCTCTCAGCCCCCTGGTCCCTTTCCATCCTCTCCCCCACTCTCTCAGTGTCCCTGTCCACCATCTCCAGCACTTCCCCAACAGCTCTCCGTCCCCTCTCCATGCCCCATCTTACCCTATCTTGCTCCCCTCTCCCCTAACGAGGTCCTCAACCTTGTTACATCTAACCGCCCCACCACGTGCTCCCTTGACCCGATCCCTTCCCCTCTTCTTCAGTCTATTGCGATTGAACTCCTTCCTTTCCTCACCCACCTCATCAACAAATCCCTCGTTTCAGGATGCTTTCCCACAGCTTTCAAGACTGCCAGAGTCACCCCCCTTCTGAAAAAACCATCACTTGACCCCTCTGATGTCAAGAACTTCAGACCGGTTTCTGTTCTACCCTTTCTTTCCAAAACACTTGAACGTGCTGTCTTTACTCAACCATCTTCCTATCTCCACCAAAACGACCTCTTGGACCCCCACCAGTCTGGGTTCAAAGTCGGTCACTCGACTGAGACAGCCCTGATGGAGCGACGGAGTCGCTTCACGCAGCGAGACCAAACTCTCTCTCCTCTGTCCTGATTCTCCTGGACCTGTCTGCAGTGTTTGACACTGTGAACCACCAGATCCTCCTCTCCACCCTCGAGGGGATGGGCGTCTCAGGCTCTGCACTCTCCCTGTTTGCATCCTACTTGTCTGGTCGATCCTACCAGGTGACGTGGAGGGGGGCCGTGTCGGAACTCAAGTGGCACTCAAGTGGAGGCACGCATTGCTGCGTGCTTGGCTGACATCTCGAAGTGGATGACGACGCACCACCTGAAGCTCAACCTGGACAAAACCGAGCTACTGTTCCTCCCGGGGAAGGGTTGCCCACACCGAGACCTGTCCATCACCATTGACGATACCGTGGTGACTCCAACTCGGACTGCGGGGAACCTGGGTGTGACCCTGGACGACCAATTGTCGTTCTCAGCAAACATTGCATCGGTTACACGCTCCTGCAGATTCCTGCTCTACAACATCAGGAGGATTCGCCCCTTCCTCACTGATGAGACAGCGCAGGTGCTCATCCAGGCTCTTGTCATCTCCCGCCTGGACTACTGCAACTCACTACTTGCCGGAGCCCCGGCCATCAGACCTCTGGAGCTTGTCCAGAAAGCTGCAGCTCGCCTGGTATTCAATCGCCCCAAGTTCTCCCACACAACTTCCCTTCTCCGTTCTCTACACTGGCTCCCGGTAAGAGCTCACATCCAGTTTAAGACTCTGGTGCTAGCCTACAGGGGAGTGAAGGGAACAGCTCCTTCCTATCTCCAGGCCATGGTCAAGCCCTACACCCCCGCCCGACCACTTCGCTCTGCTGCCTCGGGGCAATTGGTTGCCCCGTCGCTCAGAGGTCCCTGCGGCCGATCAACCCGGTCGCGGCTGTTTTCTGTCCTGGCCCCACAGTGGTGGAATGAACTCCTCACTGACGTCAGGACAGCAGAGTCACTGCCCATCTTTCATCAGGCTGAAAACTCACCTCTTCAAGCAGGCCTACCCTGAGCCTTCCACTTAGCATTTACTTAGCATCTATTGTATTTATAATAGCTTATTGCACTTAGTTTTCTTATTAGTTTGTGGCACTTATTGCATTCGTTTGTTTCTGCACTGTACGTTGGCTCTGGTTTATGCTCTTAGATGCTTATTTGAGGAAAGGAGATGCACTTATGACTTCTGGTGACTAGTTGTTCTCTCGAAAACCGATGTTGAATACACTTATTGTAAGTCGCTTTGGATAAAAGCGTCTGCTAAATGACTAATGTAATGTAATGAGTGATGTAGAGACTCCGTATACGTCTCTGGTAGAGACCTGTCAATCACTGTGTAGTCCCGCCCTAAAGCATCCCCTGCTTTATGGTCTGTGTGACTCTAAATGGACCATAATGTACTAAATGAACATCATGCTGTATTGAAGAAGACTTGAAACTAGAGATTGAGACCATAAACTCATGTTTACAATGTTTACTGAGGTAATAAATCAAGAGAGAAGTAGAGTCATTTTCTCATAGACTTCTATACAACCAGAGGAGTCGCCCCCTGGTGGAGATTAGAGAGAATGCAGCTTTAACACATCAAGCTTTGACTTCACTTCATAGAACCGGAGTTGACTCCTGGGTGAGTTGCATCACTAACAGGGTGAAGAACCAGAACTAAGTTGAATGAAAAATGCATGCCTAAAGCAGATTTAAAAAACAAACAGATTTAAACATGAAAGTATGAAAAATAAATCTCAACTTCTTTCATCAACACAGAAGCCATGGGACCAGCACCTGGTTACAGTATCCAGCATGTAACTGTGACCTTTTATATCCAGTCAACAGATCACCACCAGGGCTGATCATTGTGAAAATGAACCTTTATCGTTGGATGTTTCCTTCACCCACCTGCAGCTTTACAGAAACGCTGACTCAGCACAGGCACTCGTTTGTGGGAGTTTGAGTCTTCAGATGAGTCAAGAGAACTCTTACACTATAAATAAAGGAACAGAGGATTGTTTTCTACATTTACTCAACCGTAAGAATCAAACAGCTGTTAGTTTATAGTAAACAGCTGTTTTATTACCTGTTTGGTGCCAAAGATACAACACACACACGTGTTTATTCAGGCGTGTGTGAACAAATACGTTACACATTTATCAATAAATAAATCTCATTGTGAACGATGACCTCAGTTACTGAACAATAATCTCAAGATCATGCGACAGAATTGTATTTTTCACGTTTTGTACTCCTTTTTCAAAGTATTTCTTTCACTAAACAAACTTCAGATCTCTGAACATGTTTCCAAAAACTAAAACAGCTGCTAAACACCTTAAACATGTCGGTTCAACGTCAACAGTTTCCTCTGTTTAAAATACACCAGACAAGAATAAAACTGTCCTTTTTATATTTTATAGAGACTTTGAGTCTTTCAAGTACGGTGATGATCAAATATTAAATATATTATAAAGAAAGCTTGAATATCCTGTAAACCTCTTTCTAAAGAATCTAAAGACTAAATGTCCTCTGACATGTTAATAATGCTTATTGTGCTCAAATCAGTGAATATTTGTGACAGAGAACGTCTCGTTAAAAAATAGGTGCACGACCGAGTTTACAGCTGCTACTCAATCAAAACACACACACACACACTTGTGTGAACCAGATTCTCGCTGCTTCTCACCGCTCTCCTTCATTGTTGTCTCTCAGCACACTGATCAATACCGACAGCTGACACCCGCCAACCAATCAATACCACCCATTCCTC
>NW_027466568.1:37500-55000 GCF_050575085.1 Anarhichas minor | reverse complement strand
TTTATTTAAATAAACCGTACGTCCTGTCCTGTTGTCTCTCCGTCTCACATGTACAGTCTCTATATTCAGCTCAGATGCTTAACTTCTGTCTCCAACCACATAAAAGAAGGAAACAGGGGCAGGGAAACCCAGAGTCACTCATTATGACACTCTCTCTCTCTCTCTCTCTCTCTCTCTCTGAGTCTGAATCAACCAATGTGTTAAAGCTGCATTCTCTCTAGTGTCCAGCAGGGGGCGACTCCTCTGGTTGTATAGAAGTCTATGAGAAAATGACTCTACTTCTCTCTTGATTTATTACCTCAGTAAACATTGTAAACATGAGTTTATGGTCTCAATCTCTAGTTTCAAGTCTTCTTCAATACAGCATGATGTTCATTTAGTACATTATGGTCCATTTAGAGTCACACAGACCATAAAGCAGGGGATGCTTTAGGGCGGGGCTACACAGTGATTGACAGGTCTCTACCAGAGACGTATACGGCGTCTCTACGTCACTCCTCCTCAGTCCAGATATGGTCTTTGGAGCCATTTGGATAAAATGAGACAAAAACTAATTGCAGTATGAAAAAACGTGCAGATCAAACATTACAAACAGCATCAGTGTCTGGAAGCACAGCGACTACTGAACTACACGAAATCTTCATTCGTCGTCACTTTTTAATGATGTTTTTGGAGTCTGAATTGTGAGGCTGCAGAGTACAACCCTCGTTTCCGACCGCACCTGAATGCACCACTGACGCTCAACATACAAACGTCATCTGTCGATGAGCGTCACATTTACAAAAAAAGAAACCAATCACATGAATATTAATAACAATAAAGAGCTGCTCCTCCTGTCAGCGTGTGGTGCGTTCACGGGTGCAGCAAACGCAGGACAGAGTTAGACTCGCAGGTGAAGTCATTGAAGAAGTCTTAAGAGAGACGAGAGGAAGAGGAAGAGCGGGTTACTATCTATGACTGACACCGCACACTTCCTCCTGGCGCTGCACGAGAGAGTTGCACGAGCTGCCAACATCAGTCAGAAAGAAAAGAGTTGAAGTTCAATGTGCAGAGTTGAGTTTTTTTATATCAAAGTCACGAGCTGCTTCCTCGTTTGCTTTATGAAAAGAGAGAAAAGTTTAATTCATGAGAGAACATCTGACTCACCTCAACACTTCTTCTTTAAATCAGCTGCTCCAACACTCACTGACTTCATGTTGCCCTGAAGAGACTCAACCTGTCTGTCCTCTGTCTGTCCTCTGTCTGTCTCACACTGCTGCACCATTCATACTGAAGGGACAGAGAGGCGTTCAGGGAAATCAGTTAGTACTTTTAGTTTTGTTACGGTCACACCCACCTCCTGTCAGCCCCGCCCCTCTGTGACTCAGCACGCACGCACGCACGCACGCACGCACACACACACACACACACACACACACACACACACACACACACACACACACACACACACACACACACACACACACACACACACACACACACACACACACACACACACACACACACACACACACACACACACACACACACACACACACACACACACACTCTTCTTCTCTGTTTATTCATTATTCTACATTTTAGAGCATTAAAGTTGTATTTTCTTATCTTTTCTCGTCACTTGAAGGCAGCGAAACAACAAAAAACCTTTAATTAATGAGATCATTTAAAACAGACTTTATAAATGTGGCTAACGTGAGCTGTGGATTAAACATGAGCTGTAAAACCACAGTAAAACCTCTAAACACAAGACGATCACAGTAAAACCTCCACAAGCGGCTCCAGTCATTAACGGTGCGTTCATGGACCCGTGGGAAAGTCCCACAGTGTTGGGTTTGAAAGCTGTTGGCTAAACACAACGCTGACATTCAGCTGCAGGAGAGAAGCAACAGCATGGAGAAATAAAGGGCCGATAGGAGAACCTGTGAGCCCTTAAAGGGACAGTACTGATGTACGAGGTACTACTACAGTCACAGTTTTACATTCAGAAGGTGGAGTTTGGAGAAACAGACTTGATGCATGCTCTCCTCAAACACACCAGACTCATTGATAAAAACAGTGACTGTACCTCTCAGGACGCAGCAGCAGAGCAGCAGCTCCTGAGAGTCCTGAGACGTAGAATCACTGTTTCTATCAATGAGTCTGGTGTGTTTGAGGAGAAACACATCATGGCTTCAGTTCCCCGTCAGACAGAGAGGTAAATATTCTAGATATAACGTACTCTTAAAGTGACAATGAAGAACCTCGTAGTTTATTTGCAGAATAAGTTTATTCCATCTCATCTGTGGAGGACAAACCCAGTCCACCTTTCAAAGGAAGTCCACCTGCTGTCTGCAGGGTTACCCAGAAGAAGAGAATAAAAGAAGAAGAAGGAGGAAACCCAGAGAGAGAACAACGACATCCTGATCACACACAACAGACCACAGTACTCATGAGTACTCATGAGTAGTGCAGGTACTCCTCTCGTTTATTGTCTTCTGGTCCTCGTCTGGTCCTCATGTTGGAGTGCTGCACCTTTACTGCAGCGTAAACCTTCCTCATGTGTAAACAACCTCAGTAGAAACACTATCTTACAAAGTGTGATATTAGTGATGAGAGGCTGAGCAGCAACAGTCCGTCAACAGCAAAAGACACGACTTCTGTGTGGGGGTCACCCTGCTGCAGGTAGACCGGCCCTCTGGGACGCGGTCTGGATCAGAAGGCCTGCAGAGGGAGGCCCGGCACACTGTGGGGTCCGGATGCAGGACCCAGCAGGACGGGAACCAGCCTCAGCAGGTCTCTGAGAGGGATCCGCAACCGGCTGCTACGCCACACCAAGTCCCCCAGAGAGCTGCAGCCTGCAGGGACAGAGGGCGGGGCTTCAGACGCGTCTCTTAGAGGATCACAAACAAGCTGAGCTAACGTTAGCATCACACGTCTGTGTGTGTGTGTGTGTGTGTGTGTGTGTGTGTGTGTGTGTGTCTCACCCTCCAGCTGTGTGTGTGTGTTCCTCAGACTCGGGATGGATCGGTACACCAGGAAGCTGGCCAGCATGATGGACTGGGCGGCCTTAGGGAGGGCCTCGCCCCTCATGTAGGACCTCAACACGGCGCTGTTGTCTGGGAGAGAAAACACAACGTTTTAAATGTTTGATAGTCTGTTTGTTCACCTCCAGCTGTGTTTCTGTTCACACAAACAACACACGCTGGTTTATAGCTCAACAGAAGGACCAGACGGACTGTGCGGTCCGGTTCCCAGAGTCCCCCTAAGACCTTAAACCCTGGTATATATTTGGTATATATTTAAGTGTATTTAAGAAATAGTACCTTGCTGCAACATATCACGTTACCATGACCAACGTTATATCACGTTATGGGTATTTTACCTCTTTGTTTACCTTTGTTTTTAACGTGACATCGGTATGAATTGTGGGTAATTCCTTTAGGCAAAGTCTGCAGGAATGTGAACTTACGTAAAGTGTTGATGAAGAAATCAAAATGTCTGAGAGATTCAAACAGACAGAGAAACATGGAGAACAGAAACATTCCTGAAGCCGGAGGTTTGTTCTGTTCGTCTGCAGGAGACGAGAAGCTTCACATGACCGTGAGAACACGCTTAAAACCGCTGACGTAATCAAAGCCTCGTCCAAATCCTCCACCGGTTTCCCACGCCTCTCCCTGTGTGTGTGTGTGTGTGTGTGTGTGTGTACATAATTATTGTGCTGCAATGGAACAAATCCAGCCTGTAAACATTACTCAACCTGCTGCTAAACAACTTTAACTTTGTGTCTCATGAAGAAGAAGAGAGGCTTCTTTAAATGTTCAGAGCAAGTGAAGCTGCATTCTCTCTAGTGTCCACCAGGGGGCGACTCCTCTGGTTGTATAGAAGTCTATGAGAAAATGACTCTACTTCTCTCTTGATTTATTACCTCAGTAAACATTGTAAAACAGAACAGGAAGTGACCATATCTGGACTGAGGAGGAGTGACGTAGAGACGCCGTATACGTCTCTGGTAGAGACCTGTCAATCACTGTGTAGCCCCGCCCTAAAGCATCCCCTGCTTTATGGTCTGTTTGACTCTAAATGGACCATAATGTACTAAATGAACATCATGCTGTATTGAAGAAGACTTGAAACTAGAGATTGAGACCAACTCCTCCTCCTCCTCCTCCTCCTCCTCCTCCTCCTCCTCCTCCTCCTCCTCCTCCTCCTCCTCCTCCTCCTCCTCCTCCTCCTCCTCCTCCTCCTCCTCCTCCTCCTCCTCCTCCTCACCTGTGAGCCAGCGGTCCAGCGCCACGTCCACCATGTTCTTCATGACGGGCAGGAACTCGGAGGTGAGCAGCGCGTCGTGGCGGTTGGCCGGACCTCGCTGCACCCGGCTGTCCCACAGCTCCACCACCAGACGCATCTGCCACAGAGGGAAGGTCTGCAGCAGGTCGCCCCGCCGCAGAGCGCCCACCGCCTTAAAGAGACAGCGTCCGTTAGTGCAACCTGGTTAGTCCCAAAGCACCTCTGACACCCACAACGAAGACGTTGTGGTCTTGGTGGAAGCTATGCTGTGTTCACACCAAACGACTACATACAAAGTCAATGCACAGACGGTATTTAAACGTTTTACCTGCTCAATAGCGATGTAGGTGGGCAGCATCTCTGGACATTCCTGCGTCACACATTCGTACAGCATGGCCGAGAACAGCACCAGAGTATCGTCTCTCTGCAATAAAAACCTCACGGTGAATTTGCACGCAAGCAAACGGATTGAATTGTTTTTCCTCATGTGTGTGAGAGAGTTCCTGTTTCATTAATTGCAATTCTTCATTTAAGTGTCTAAAATGACCAGACCTGTGTTATAAGTGTGGTTGAGTTGTTTACTTATATTATCACAAATGTTCCAACAATGTTCAAACAGAATAATCTGTAATTCTAATGAAGGTAACGGAGCGTTTGATCAGCAGACATGAAGCAGAGAGGCTGCAGTGACAGTAACGCTGAACTTACGTGTTGAATCTCTTCAGATGTTTTGCAGAAGAACTCGGCGAAGGAGACCAGGGCGGGCTCTGAGGTGAAGGTGGAGATGGATTCAGGCTGCAGACGACCAGCAGGAAATACACGGAGCAATTATTCACATGGAGCAGCGCGTGAGAGGAAGTGTAGAGGAACAGAGGAAAGGACACGAAAGAGAGTGAGGAGAGATGAAGGCATTAGTGTGTGTGTGTGTATGTGTGTGTGTGTGTGCGTGTGTGTGTCCACCTTGAAGGCTCTGACCCCAGAGGACCGGTGGTTGACGGTTGAGGCCAGCAGGCTCTTCCAGCCCTGGGGGTCGTCTTTGTAGGGCAACTGACCGGCCCGGAGTTTAACGTACAGAACCCCGTCTCTGGAGAGGATGGACCTGACAGACCGCCACACGTCAACACACGTCAACACACGTCAACACACGTCACACGGTTTCTTTTGAGAGACTTCACAAGTTTCCTTTCCTGTCTTTGTTCAGGTTATTCTGGTTCTTTTGAATTCATTTGCATATTTATTTGTGATTTTTAGTCAAAAAAAACTTTTGCTTCATCATGTAAAACACACGAGCAGCATTGTCTGGTTCTGGTTTATAAATATCACTTATATCACTCTCTAAGGAGAGACGAGAGGAGAGGAGAAGAGAAGAGAGCAGAGCAGAGGAGAGGAAGAGAGGAGAGACGAGAGGAGGAGAGGAGAAGAGAGGAGAGACGAGAGGAGGAGAGGAGAGGAGAGGAGAGGAGAGGAAGAGAGGAGAGACGAGAGGAGAGGAAGAGAGGAGAGACGAGAGGAGGAGAGGAGAGGAGAGGAGAGGAAGAGAGGAGAGACGAGAGGAGAGACGAGAGGAGAAGAGAAGAGAGCAGAGAGGAGAGGAGAGGAAGAGAGGAGAGACGAGAGGAGGAGAGGAGAGGAGAGGAGAGGAAGAGAGGAGAGACGAGAGGAGGAGAGGAGAGGAGAGGAGAGGAGAGGAGAGGAAGAGAGGAGAGACGAGAGGAGGAGAGGAGAGGAGAGGAGAGGAAGAGAGGAGAGACGAGAGGAGGAGAGGTTTGGTTTTTAAAAACCTTTTATTTCACTATTGCAGTGAAAACCAGAAACACGCTAAATCATCACTTAATAATCAGAAAATCAATAAAATAAAACAAATAACCAAAGAACAAATAAACAATCAATTTCAATGATCAATATGTTCAGAAGTTCACCACCAGCTCTCCACCAGCACCCACTGAGCATAAAATGCTCCCAGTAGTCCATCTGTCCCTGAAGGCCTGTAAATTGTCCACTGTCTGGTAGTAGGTGTGTTCCACCCTGAGTCGGGCTTTCAACAGTCCCTCCATAACTTTCACCGGATCTTCATTACCGGCACCCCGAGCCCGATTCTTCCGTGTCAACCAGATGGCCAACTTGGCAGAACCAGATAAAAAGTTTACCATTGTGTGGACAGCCTTCTGTTTTGAGCAGTATTTTGGACCGAAGATGAACAACATGAAAGAAAACACCTGTCCAAGACCCTGAAACCATCTTTTTAACCATTCAAAGAGTGCTGAGAGCCGAGGACACTGAACAAACAAGTGTTCCAGGGTCTCAGTCTGACCGCAGAAATAACACTCCTCCCCAATTTGTGGATCCAGGTGTGCCCGGTATCTGTTGGTGGCTATAGCTCCATGTACAACCCTCCACTGGAGGTCTGCTGTCCGTTTTTCAACGGGCAGCTTGTACATGCACCTCCAGCTGCCTCTCGGGGAAGAACCTGGGCCAAAGAACTCGGTCCACCTCGACTCTGTCAACCCTGCCAGAGAGCGGAGGTTCACAACCTTTACACAGATTTCATAGATAGCTTTTTTCTCTACTGCCTGAAACTTGTCCAGGTGAGGGGTTGTGAACGTCAGCAGCTTGTTTCCTCCCCCCTGCCAGTCCCCCACCGCTGGGGCAATGAGCAGAGTGGGGGGGGGTGTACTCACTCTCTTCATCCCATTGGTCAGACAGAGTACAGTTTCCTGCAACTGCTCTCAGGCGTTGTGGCAGGGCGGCACAGACCTCCTCCACTATTCTATTGGTCAACCTGACAGACGTGATGTTAGTGTTCTGTCTGAAGGTGACCATAGATGCTGCTGTTAATGACATCTTCACCAAATGTCCCAGTTTAGTGCAGCCGGCTTCTCTCAGACGCGTTCTTAGGCTGGCAGACTGCAGCGTTTGGGTTCTAATGAAGCTGTTGAAGAACAAAGGTTCCTCCAGCAGCCACACACCCGGAGTCTCATCAGCTTTACGTGAAATGTTAAAAATCTGCCACGCCTGCAGAACAGAGCCGTAGAACGGCGTCAGCCCGGCCAAGTCCACTTCCTCAGGTTGTAGGAGAAAGAGCTGCTTATCATATCCCAACCACCCAGCTCTCCTCAGCAGCAGTCGAGCCGTGTCCATCCAGCTGGGGCCACAGCCATAGAGCAGCTTCTGTGCAGTCCGGAGTCTGAAAGAGGCGATCCTGGACTGGATATCGATGAGACCCTGCCCCCCCTCTGCCACAGGCAGATAGAGAGCTGCTGCACGAACCCAGTGCCGGCCGGACCAGAAGAAGTCCACGACAGACCTCTGTATCTCTGCTATGAGGCCTCCAGGTGGCGTCAGAGCGATGAGTCTGTGCCACAGAGTCGAGGCAACCAAGTTATTAGCAACCAGAACTCTTCCCCTATATGACAACTGGGGTAGTAACCATCTCCACCTAGAGAACCGAGCACACACCTTCTCCTTAACTCCCTCCCAGTTCTTTTTCTCAAAAACCTCAGAGCCCAAAAACACACCCAGCACTTTTAGACCTTCTTTTCCCCACTGAAGACCTCCAGGCAGATGAGGCACCGTCTGATGTCTCCACTGTCCCACCAATAAAGCTTCAGATTTTTCCCAGTTCACCCGTGCAGATGAAGCCCTCTCATAAAGAGACAAAACATCCTGCAGACATAGAACATCTCCCTGGTCCCTGATGAAGATGTTTACATCATCAGCATACGCAGACACAGCGAGGGGACTACAAAGACTGGAGGACCCAGGCAGTGACAGACCACTGAGCCGACTTCTCAGCCTGCACAACAGAGGCTCAAAAGCGAGGCTGTATAGTTGTCCTGAGATAGGACAACCCTGCCTTATCCCTCGCCGTACAGGGATCGGTCGACTCAGGCCAGCTCCCATTTTTACCATACATTCAGCACCCCTGTACAGCAAACCCACCCAAGCCAAGAACCCATCACCAAGCCCAAAAGCCCTGAGTGCAGAAAACAGATATGCGTGACCCACCCTGTCGAAAGCCTTCTCCTGGTCTAGTGAGACAATACCAACATCTACATCGTGGAATTTACATACATCAAGCACATCACGGATGAGAAAGATATTGTCCATAACTGTTCTATCTGGGATACAGTAGGTTTGGTCGCTATTTACAACCACTTCCAGGTAGTCTCTTAGTCTGTTAGATAAGGCTCTGGAAAGCACCTTATAGTCTGTGCAAAGCAGGGCCACTGGTCTCCAGTTCTTAAGAAGGGCCAAGTCGCCCTTCTTGGGCAGCAGAGAGAGAACTGCCCGCTGGCATGAAACAGGAAGTGATCCTGTTTTAAAACATTCCATCAAAACAGAGTGTCTCTCTGGAAGCCCTCCTCAATGATCTTTATGTTGGCTTCAAGGTCTTTAACAGCAGACTTGATTATAGCGGTGGCGTTTGAGGTGTACTGCTGGCAGAACACACGGATCTGCGCTTTTCCGACCTCCCACCACTGTTTCAGAGAACTGAAACGAACTTTTTCAGTTTTCCACTGCTGCCAAAGAACCCCAAAGCTCTGACAAAAAGTGCTGTCCTGTAGAAGTGTATTATTAAAATGCCAGTAGGAGCTAACCCTTTCACCTGGTGAGGTTATCAAGCCTAAACTGACGAGGTGGTGATCAGAGAACCCAACTGGACTGATTGTGCTGTTCTTCAGTCTGGAACTGAGACTGCGAGAGATGTAAATTCTGTCCAGCCTGGCTGCACTAATCCTGTCGTTGCTGACTCTAACCCATGTGTACTGTCTGTTTAGTGGGTGTTTTATTCTCCACG
Organism: Anarhichas minor; assembly: GCF_050575085.1. NCBI lineage: Eukaryota > Metazoa > Chordata > Actinopteri > Perciformes > Anarhichadidae > Anarhichas > Anarhichas minor. Next base: position 45,933 of record NW_027466568.1, on the reverse strand, counting down.
TGTCCAACAGATCTCAGGCCATGTCCACACTACTCCGTTTTTACTCCGTATTTGCTACGTTTACACTGAGCGGCCACACTACGCCGGAGTTTTGGAGCACCCTAAACGGAGGAATCTGAAAACTCCGGCGAGGTTGGAGGTATTTGATAACTCCGGGGTTGCGTTTGCGTGTGGACGGTCGGATACGGATGTGCTTAGAAAAAATTACGCCCACACCCGTGTTCGCTACTGGATTGGTTCTTGGCAACCATGACGTCTCCGTCCCTGATTCGTCACACTCACTATCACGTGACCCGTACCCGGAAGAAAACAAACTGGGCTACCAGCGATTCATTTCAACATGGATAACTAATTGCAAGCGTTGCTGCTAGCACAACAGCTAGCAGCAGCTATGCAGTAAAAGTCTGCATTTCTGTGGAGGAAGCAGCTGTTATTGATCAGCCCTATGGAGCAGCTCGTTGTTTTTAGATTCTAATGAGAAGACACGCTGCTCTAACGTTTTACTTCTTCCGTTTGGTAGCCTTGAGAGACCTTAGTCTGTAAGTATGTATTTATGGAGCATGAAAATATGTACGTAGATATATTCTATTCGCGTGTTTAGTATAACATTTGTGTTGTATTAAATGCTAATCGCGGTTAGCATTTCTCCATTGGCGGTAATGTTAAAATGAGCTTAGAAGCTAGCTAGGCGGACATGTTACATGCTGGCTATATCATGGATTGTTGTTTTGTATTCGTGTAATGTGTATAGGGACAGTTTGTAAAGCCATATTTCATATTGTGCTTCCACAGTTTTACAAATAAAGATTCACACTGAAGTCTTGAAACTCTTCTATGGATTCCATGGTCTTTATTTCACGGATCTACTGTTAGCGATCTGCTAAGCTTTCCTGCACGAAGGAAGAGCAGAATAGAGTGAGAGACGTGTGTTGACCACATGTATGGACCCATATTCTAGTAAACGTTTACATGTAAGTGTTGATTTTAAAGTAAATTTGATGTGAGAGAGAGAGATAGACCCGCACCGCTGTAATGCTAATCGCGGTTAGCATTTCTCCATTGGCGGTAATGTTAAAATTAGCTTAGAAGCTAGCTAGGCGGACATGACGTTCAGAGCTACTAGTGAGAACAGACATCAACAACACGGAGGAAACGAGTGAGAGACCACATTGATGGACCCATAATCTAGTAAACGTTTATGTGTAAGTGTTGATGTTAAAGTAAATTTGGAGAGAGAGAGACAGAGCGAGTATTTTTTTTTTTTTTAACTAAGCAAGCAATTTCCTGTTTACACCGTCACGCGCATGCCCAGTGTAGTTAATGGTCACGTGCTGTCCGCCTTCGACGGCTGCCGTGTGGACGCAGATCAACTCGAGAATGATGCTGAAACCCCCGTGTGGACGGAGATCGTTTCTATTTGACAAATCTGCATCCAAGGAGAAACGGAGTAGTGTGGACAGGGCTTTAGTGTGTGATGACGTTGTGGAGACTCTGAGCTGACTGCGGGTGTGGTTCCTCACTATTCCGGTCTATGGTGAAGTCTAGAGTACAGTTAAAATCCCCTCCGATGATCAGTTGCTCCTGATGGCAGCTCTGCAGTTCATTTTGCAGCGTAGTAAAGAAGCGTGCTCTTTCTGACCCCTGATTCGGTGCATATATGTTCACGAAGCAGTAAAGCGAGCTCTCTATCTCTGCCCTCACCATCAGCAAACGACCCTTCACCACCTCAGTGACTGACAGGACGGTTGCATTAGCTGCTGTTCTAAACAGCACGGCTACCCCGGCACTAAGATTGGTGCCGTGGCTCAGGGTGCATGAGCCCTCCCACCATAAACCCCAGTCTACTTCATCTGATGGAATGGTGTGAGTTTCTTGCAAAAAGAGGATGTCCAACCTTTTTTGATTTACAACCTCCTGTATTAATGCTCTTTTATGCCCGTCCCGCCCACCATTGATGTTTAAAGACCCTAAATTGAAGCTCTGCATAGAAAGGTCAGAGGATGGAAGGAGGTAAGACAAGATAAGAAGTAAGCAGTGGAAAGTGGAAAACCCCGTGTGACACATGATCATGTTAAACTGTCTTAGTTTTTTGAACTCTTCCACTTTTCCTTACTTTCCTCAAGGTTGTGATGTGTTTCTTTAGGCGGAAGCGCTTTTTTCCATCTAAAAGGTCCAAACTCACCTTTCTCTGCGCCACGCCAACAGATCGTATGAACTTCTCAATGTCAGGGAAATAATCACTCACTTTTGCAGATCTATTGTAAGTTACATCCAAAAATGAGTTTATTTCCTCTAGTGAATACAGATCAGTGCCTTTAATGCACGTTTCAGAATTAGATGCAACATCTGATTCACTCTCATACTCCATGTCCTCTCCCTCACAAGACAGCTGGCTGTTGGACACAGACCCTACACTCTGTGCTTCATCTAAGGCTATGGTGAGATCTCCACCTGCAGAACCTGTAGCTGCCTCTTCACACACTTTTACCGACTGTGGTGGTGCTTCGGTACCAGATGTAGTGAGGTTCTGCGCCACCACAGAAGCCTGCTGGTTGTAAGACTGGCCCTGATCCTCCTTATCAACATTATTGTTATCAGCAGAAGACGAAGAAGCGCCGCCGACCGCACCTGCGGGAGCCGCCGCGCTTCTCTGCTGCTTGTGCGGACACGCGAAGCGTTTGTGTCCTACATCTCCACACTCAAAGCATTTGATCTGTCCCGAGCTAGCGTACACCATGTATGAACCCTCCCCGTGTTTAACCCTGAAGGACACCTCCAGTGTTTGTGTAGGTGACTCCAGGAACATGAAGACCTGCCGCCTAAGAGACAGCACGTGCTTCAGTTTGGGATCCTTACACCCCAAACTGACTGTTTTAAATCCGCTGGCAAACTTTCCAAACCTGCGCAGCTCATTTTCTAACAGCTCGTTCGGTATAAACGGCGGAACACCGGACACGGTGATCCGCGTAGAGGGCACTGAGAGCGGAGAGACCTGCACGAAGCTGTCCCTGATCAACACGCCGCTCTCTATCAGGTTGTGGACATAAGCTTCGCTCACCACGAACACAACCACAGCTTTATTCATCCGAGATGCAAAGGAGAGTTTGTCATGTCCCACCTGCTCTCCGACAGCCAGCAGCACCTCCTCTACTGACACGCTGCTATCCGGTGGAACTACCCGGACTCCCTGCCGGATTGACGGGCGTGGCGTCTCGGAGGACGCCATCCTCCCGAACAACACCAAACACCACTAATCACACGTTCTGCCGATAAATACACTGCTCAGTATCTCACCTGATCACGTGCAGAGACAGAGGAACAGAGGAACAAATCCCAAAGCAGTGAAAATACAATCAAACCTCCGCGACACTCTCACGTCCACCACTCACACTCACACACAACCGGAAACAGAAACAGAGGAGAGGAGAGGAAGAGACGAGAGGAGGAGAGGAGAGACGAGAGGAAGAGAGGAGAAGAGGAGAGTAGGAGAGGAAGAGAGGAGAGACGAGAGGAGGAGAGGAAGAGAGGAGAGACGAGAGGAGGAGAGGAAGAGAGGAGAGACGAGAGGAGGAGAGGAGAGACGAGAGGAGAGACGAGAGGAGGAGAGGAGAGACGAGAGGAGAGACGAGAGGAGAGGAGGAGAGGAGAGGAGAGACGAGGAGGAGAGACGAGAGGAAGAGAGGAGAGGAAGAGAGGAGAGGAGAGAGGAGGAGAGGAGAGGAGAGGAAGAGAGGAGGAGAGGAGAGACGAGAGGAGAGACGAGAGGAGGAGAGGAGAGACGAGAGGAGAGACGAGAGGAGGAGAGGAGAGAGGAGGAGAGGAGAGGAGAGGAAGAGAGGAGAGAGGAGAGGAGAGACGAGAGGAGAGACGAGAGGAGGAGAGGAGAGACGAGAGGAGGAGAGGAGAGACGAGAGGAGGAGAGGAGAGACGAGAGGAGGAGAGGAGAGACGAGAGGAGGAGAGGAGAGACGAGAGGAGGAGAGGAGGAGAGGAGAGGAGAGGAAGAGAGGAGAGACGAGAGGAGAGAGCAGAGAGGAGAGGAGGAGAGGAAAGGAAGAGAGGAGAAAGCAGAGAGGAGAGGAAGAGAGGAGAGGAGAGGAAGAGAGGAGAGACGAAAGGAAGAGAGGAGAGGAGAGAGCAGAGAGGAGAGGAGAGGAAGAGAGGAGAGACGAGAGGAGAGGAGAGAAGAGAGCAGAGAGGAGAGGAAGAGAGGAGAGGAGAGGAAGAGAGGAGAGACGAAAGGAAGAGAGGAGAGGAGAGAGCAGAGAGGAGAGGAAGAGAGGAGAGACGAGAGGAGGAGAGGAGAGGAGAGAAGAGAGCAGAGAGGAGAGGAGAGGAAGAGAGGAGGAGAGGAGAGGAGAGGAAGAGAGGAGAGACGAGAGGAAGAGAGGAGAGACGAGAGGAGAGGAAGAGAGGAGAGACGAGAGGAGAGACGAGAGGAGAGAGCAGAGAGGAGAGACGAGAGGAGAGAGCAGAGAGGAGAGGAAGAGAGGAGAGACGAGAGGAAGAGAGGAGAGGAGAAAGCAGAGAGGAGAGGAAGAGAGGAGAGACGAAAGCAGAGAGGAGAGGAAGAGAGGAGAGGAGAGGAAGAGAGGAGAGGAGAGGAAGAGAGGAGAGACGAAAGGAAGAGAGGAGAGGAGAGAGCAGAGAGGAGAGGAAGAGAGGAGAGACGAGAGGAGGAGAGGAGAGGAGAGAAGAGAGCAGAGAGGAGAGGAGAGGAAGAGAGGAGGAGAGGAGAGGAGAGGAAGAGAGGAGAGACGAGAGGAAGAGAGGAGAGACGAGAGGAGAGGAGAGACGAGAGGAGAGACGAGAGGAGAGAGCAGAGAGGAGAGGAGAGGAGAGACGAGAGGAAGAGAGGAGAGGAGAAAGCAGAGAGGAGAGGAAGAGAGGAGAGACGAAAGGAAGAGAGGAGAGAGCAGAGAGGAGAGGAAGAGAGGAGAGACGAGAGGAGAGGAAGAGAGGAGAGACGAGAGGAGGAGAGGAGAGGGGAGAGAGGAGAGGAAGAGAGGAGAAGAAGAGAGGAGAGGAAGAGAGGAGAGGAAGAGAGGAGAGGAGAGGGGAAGAGAGGAGGGGAGAGGAAGAGAGGAGAGGAGGGGAGAGGAGAGGAAGAGAGGAGAGACGAGAGGAGAGGAGAGGATAGAGGGGAAGAGAGGAGAGGAGAGAGGGGAGAGAGGAGAGGAGAGAGGAGAGAGCGGAGAGACGAGAGGAGGAGAGGAGAGGAGAGAGGGGAAGAGAGGAGAGGAGGAGAGAGGGGAGAGAGGAGAGGAGGAGAGGAGAGAGGGGAGAGAGGAGGGAGGGGAGAGAGGAGAGAGAGGAGGAGAGGAGGAGAGGAGGGGAGAGGAGGGAGAGGAGAGAGACGAGGAGAGGAGAGGAGAGAGGGGAGGAGAGGAAGAGGAGAGAGGGGAGGAGAGGAGAGGAAGAGAGGAGAGGAGAGAGAGGAGGAGAGGAGAGGAGGAGAGAGGGGAGAGAGGAGGAGAGAGGAGAGGAGGAGAGGAGAGAGGGGAGAGAGGAGGGAGAGGAGGGAGAGGAGAGGAGAGAGGAGAGGAGGGAGAGGAGAGGAGAGAGGAGAGAGAGGAGGAGAGGAGAGAGAGGAGGAGAGGAGAGAGGGGAGGCTGGAAACATGTGAACAGTTTAATATTCATAACACATGGAGTCGACACTTGGAAACATGTTGGATATAAAGAAGTTCAACCTTTCTTTATGATTGATGTCATCATAACTGTTGTTCTCGTTCTCTCTACTTCTAGTCATCGTGTTGCTGTTTCCATAGAGGAACAGGACTTTTACTTTGAAATGAAAGACAACTTCCACTCTCTGTTACTCAGTGTAGCTCTGGACTCACTGTAGATGCTGTGTTTCTCTGCTCAGGTCCACAGACAGCTCCCAGTACCTCGGGCCCTTCACCTTCACCTGAGACCAACAGGTGGAACACAGAGTCAGGATGTGCTTCAGGAGATCGTGTGGGTTTGATTTATCTGCACATCGTGAGGGTGATGGAAGGTTCTTTACCCGTTTGAGGAGGTGCAGCTCGGGCAGCATGGTGGGAGCCATCAGCTCCACCGTGGTCTCTTTGTACCACTTGGTCTCCTGACATCATGACAACAAACGCACACAAAGAGCTTCACAACCTCTCACAACATCTATCCAATCACATTAGCCAATCAGAGAGAGGGAGCCCTCGCTGGGAGGCATCGTCTGATTGGTCAGAACATGCACGCAGTAAAAGCTGAAAAGATTCTGTTTTCAGTCATTGTTTTGAATGATTTTATTGTGTCTTTGAGTTCAGTTTAATCTTCAGCTAGTTCAGTAATAGAATGAGGTTTTTACAGAACAGAAATATTTGACTGACTGACTGACAGAGGTTGAATCCCTGGTTCATGAATGGAGTCTGGTGTGTTTGAAGAGTAAAGAAAACAGCTTCAGTTCCCGTCACAAAGGTACAAATACCCTAAATACTGATATTGATTATTTTACTTTACTTTGCTGCCGTGCAGGTACTTTGTCTGTTTCTACTGTAGTAATACTCTGACTGTGTAGAAGTACTTTATACAACCACACTACCGTCCCTTTAAACCCACTTAATGTCCTGTGACGTCGTCGGTTCGAGTCTCTCCTGAGACTAAATAACTAACTCATTAATGAGATCAATGTGATCTGGGTCACATCTTATAAAACTCTGCCTTCACTTCTACTCCTCAGTGTTTCATATCTTATATAAATATATATTTATATAAATATATATTTATATAAATATTTATATAAATATATATATATATATAAATATATATTTATATAAATATTTATATAAATATATATATATATATAAATATATATTTATATAAATATATATATATATATATATTTATATAAATATATATATATATATATATATATATATATATATATATAAATATATATAAATATATATATATATATATAAATATATATAAATATATATATATATATAAATATATATAAATATATATATATATATATATATATATAAATATATATAAATATATATAAATATATATATATATATATAAATATATATAAATATATATATATATATATAAATATATATATATATATATATATATATATAAATATAAATATAAATATATATTTATAAATATATATATTTATATATATATATAAATATATATATATAAATATATATATTTATATATATATATAAATATATATATAAAGGTCAAACAGACACAACGGACTTCCGCTCACTGAAAGCTTTAAAGAAGACTTTAGGACTCCTTTGTGAAATGAAATAATAAACGTAATAAAAGGCTCCATCAGCAGAAGTGGGCTTCTGAAACAGTCCCGTAGCATAAAGAGAAGCAACCACACCTCTGTGAGGGAGTTCTCAGCACTGCTCCTGTAATTCAGCAGCTATTAAAGAGTTGAGCAATGCACCGTTTAAAAGAGTAAATATAAAACACTATGAACCCTCTGCAGCTATTCTCATCGGAGCTTCTGGTTCCTGCTCCACTTCACTCTGGACGTCAGACGTTTTTTTACATTTCTTACTTCTTTGTCCTCTTTGTCCTCGATCTGACCCACACTATGAGGGTCTATGGATACAGATGATAAACCATCGATGGGTTCAGTCACTGCTAGTTTAATACTCAGCTTCTTCATGGAGTATGAAGACGGCCTGAAGTTATCTTTCTGCCATTTCTACTCCTGATATATAAAACACAGAATACGTTGATATTTTAACAATAGGTTGTGTGTATCTGTGTGTATCTACAGACTCCAGGAGGACGAGTAGGAACTATGAACTATTTCAGCTGCTTAAATAGAAAAACGTGCTGCTCTCACAATCAGTGGTGACGGATTCATCAGTCGGTGGATTGAAGCCGATTAAAGATAATCTGTGTCGGCTGTTGTCTGCGTTCTCGAGTTAAAGTCTGCAGACAAACCTGCTCGTGTTTGTTTGTTTGTGTAACTGTGGGAGTGTGGATGCTGCTATCTGCTGCTAGTAGTTGTAGTTTTTTAAACGTTTAGTTGTTTGATTTCCTGTAGACATTTATATTACATATATATATATATTATTTAAAGTACACTGCAGAGACAATGCAGACTGAAGCCTGCTTCTGGACCGCTAGGAACCTTTAGAGGTTTAGACCAGGGTCTAGGGACCAGGGTCTAGGGACCTACAGGCTCTGGTTTGGGTAGTAAGAAAGCTGCTTTAGCTCGTGAACCGCTTCATTGATAAAGAAGGAAGTAGTCCAGTATGGACTCAGGGAGGAGGGAGACGTGCTCTCTTTCTTTAGCAACATTAACATAAAGTTTGGCTCTGCTTTGAAAAGAAAAAGTAATATTCTGATTTCTGAAGCTGCTCAAAACGTTTGTTGGACGTTCCTCTTGTGCATATTGTACTTTACAGCTCCTGTTAGTGTGTGTGTGTGTGTGT
>NW_027466568.1:30000-32500 GCF_050575085.1 Anarhichas minor | reverse complement strand
TTATAAAGGAATAAATGAGTGAATACTGGAGGTATTAAATAACAAGAGACATTGCATATCTAATGGCCTCAACTCAAATATATCCTCCTTGTTTTTCACCAGCAACCCACATGTTATACACATGTTATACACATGTTATTCACTAAAATGACGACTACTTGTTGAAGTGACTCACCCCCAGACAGACCATACCCAGAGCCAGACCAGCAGCCAGAGAGTAGGACTCTCTGTCTGTGCAGTACTCCATCTCTGGACCAGGAGGCCGACCTGAGACAGACACACACGTTCACCCTCCGTTCACCAACACGACTCATCGACATCATCTCTATGTCGTGAGAGGAGACTTTCTATCGTCTTGGATTTAGAAGATGGTAACATGGAACAAGTGTTGCCTTCTTTTCTGGTCTTAAAAGATTCTGAACTTACCGGACTGTTTACTATTTATTTATTATTATTATAATATAATATAATAAATGTGACTTAAACTGATAAAAAGTCAGTTTATGAGCTTTATGGAACACAAACACAAAACGTTGAAGCTGCACAAAAGAGGAGACGACGACGACTGACAGGTGAAAAAATTAAACACACACACACACACACACACACACACACACACACACACACACACCTATCTCAGACAGCAGGACTTCAGCATTGTGTCTGTGTCCGGTTCCCTGGTACACCAGCCCAATGCCGATCACAGCAGCAACCTGCACGACAGACAGAGACAGAGAACTGAGTCAGGATTTTGTTACTATTATTATCTTTGCGCTGGTGAGGTCGTGCAGACTCACCTGGACGTTGTGCGGGACGTCCAGCTCGGTGGAGGTGGGGGGGAGCAGGGCCGGGATGTGGATGCTGAGGAGTCGAGTGATTGACATGTCCATGGTGCCCAGCTTGGCTGAGGACACGCCCAGAAGCAGCCCGATGCTAGTCATCTCATGGCCCTGAGGGCACACACACACACACACACACACACTCATGTCTTCAAAGACATCAGCTGATGACATCATACCACAGCATGTGATGAAATATCTGCAATCAGCTCCGACTGTGACGAGTCCAACCAGCTCAGTGTGACGGACAGCTCTCATTAGACCCGTGTGTGTGTGTGTGTGTGTGTGTGTGTGTGTGTGTGTGTGTGTGTGTGTGTGTGTGTGTGTGTGTGTGTGTGTGTGTGTGCGTGCGTACCTTGGTGAGGTAGTCGTGGATGTTGAGCGTGGCCAGCTTGGTGAGGTGTCCGTTGAGGCCCAGAGCCATCAGGAAGCCGGCGTACTCGTTGGCCAGCTCGGGGCTCTTTGGCTTGTTGTAGGCGATCCAGGCCGAGTCCACCTGAACACAGAGAGGAGGAGAAGTCACGTGACCAGAGGAGGAGCAGTCACGTGACCAGAGGAGGAGCAGTCACGGGACCAGAGGAGGAGAAGTCACGGGACCAGAGGAGGAGCAGTCACGTGACCAGAGGAGGAGAAGTCACGTGACCAGAGGAGGAGCAGTCACGGGACCAGAGGAGGAGCAGTCACGTGACCAGAGGAGGAGCAGTCACGTGACCAGAGGAGGAGCAGTCACGTGACCAGAGGAGGAGCAGTCACGGGACCAGAGGAGGAGAAGTCACGGGACCAGAGGAGGAGAAGTCACGTGACCAGAGGAGGAGCAGTCACGGGACCAGAGGAGGAGAAGTCACGGGACCAGAGGAGGAGCAGTCACGTGACCAGAGGAGGAGCAGTCACGTGACCAGAGGAGGAGCAGTCACGTGACCAGAGGAGGAGCAGTCACGGGACCAGAGGAGGAGCAGTCACGTGACCAGAGGAGGAGCAGTCACGGGACCAGAGGAGGAGAAGTCACGGGACCAGAGGAGGAGCAGTCACGTGACCAGAGGAGGAGCAGTCACGTGACCAGAGGAGGAGGAGTCACGGGACCAGAGGAGGAGCAGTCACGTGACCAGAGGAGGAGGAGTCACGGGACCAGAGGAGGAGGAGTCACAGTAACTGTAATATAATAAGGTAACCGGCTGGAGGTGCTGGTTCTTCAGACCGACCTGTGAAGCCGGAGCTATTTTGAGTCCAGCAGCGACTCCGTTGTGGAAGCTGGGCCAGCTGGTCATGTTGGGAGGAACGTCGATGTTCCCGCTGTTCAGGTCCACCATGGTGTTCCTCGGGGGGGCGCGGCCTGGATCAGGAAATACACAATATGTATTTCTGTGTCATGATAAACATTTGGCTCATCCCACGTTAATATATTTCATACGTCTTCTGGTGTTGCATTTACAAAACAGAGAACAAAACAAAACCATTAAAAAGCTGCAGATTATCTCTAAATAATTATATATTTCACACGTTAACATCCATATTTATTACTAAACAAAGAAAAAAGGACATTAGAAAACAAGATGAAGCTCATTTTCTAAATCGTTTAAACAACAAAACGTCGGACTGATTTCAACCGTCAAAAGTAAAATATCAGATCTCATAGAAGTCTCTGCTTTTATGACAAAGGAGAT
>NW_027466568.1:0-22500 GCF_050575085.1 Anarhichas minor | reverse complement strand
CGTGTGGGTGTGTGTGTGTGCGTGTGTGCGTGTGTGTGTGTGTGTGTGTGTGTGTGTGTGCGTGTGGGTGTGTGGGTGTGTGCGTGTGTGTGTGCGTGTGTGTGTGCGTGTGTGTGTGTGTGTGTGTGTGTGTGTGTGTGTGTGTGCGTGTGTGTGTGCGTGTGTGTGTGCGTGTGTGTGTGCGTGTGTGTGTGCGTGTGTGTGTGCGTGTGTGTGTGTGTGTGTGTGTGTGTGCGTGTGTGTGTGTGTGTGTGTGTGCGTGTGTGTGTGCGTGTGTGTGCGTGTGTGTGTGCGTGTGTGCGTGTGTGGGTGTGTGTGTGGGTGTGTGTGTGTGTGTGTGCGTGTGGGTGTGTGTGTGCGTGCTGATGAAGGACAGCAGGGATCACTGATGTTGGATTGAACTTAATGTAGAATAATAACCACTAGTTAAACTAATGAACTGATCATATTTCCATGGTATTGTATTTCTGTACGTTTGTTGTTTAATATTAAATCTAGATCTGATGACACGAATGGAACTAAAGACTAAACAGTGTTTAAGCACCTCGTGGTCCAAACCAGACTGATTTAAAAATACCTCATCTTCAAAGGATCAGAACCAATTTATTGAGATAAATGTGAATAAAACTCTGATGAGCGTCATCGTGTTAGCCTTTAAGAGAGTAAAGATGGACGACTGCATTCACGACCGCCCACGAACGCACCGACACGGGACAATTTATTACAATTACTCTGAAGGGCTCTTCACCCCCCCCCCCCCCCCCCCCCACACACACACTCTGCTGCTTCACTTGACAACCTGTTTATATATATATATATATATATATATATATATATATATATATATATATATATATATATATATATATATATATATATATATATATATATATATATATATATATATATATATATATATATATATATATATATATATATATATATATATATATATATATATATATATATATCAGTGAGACAGTTGACACACACACACACACACACAGGTGGCTGTTACCTGGCCAGCTGCTGCAGCAGACAGACCAGCGACGAGGCTCTGGCTCTCTGCAGCTCGTCCAGCTGCAGCTCCTGATAGAGCAGGTGGAGGACGTAGAACAGAGCCGGGACATGAGGGAAGAGAGGAGCCGCACTGTCCAGCTTCAGAGGAAGAAGAAGGAGGAGGAGGAGGAGGAGGAGGAGGAGGAATGTCGTGATTTATAGAAGTTCCTGGTGGTTTTAATCCCGGGACGACATTTAAAAGAAGTAAAAAGGTTCCTCCAGCTCATCGTTGCTCGTGTTTCCACGGCGCTCTTAAGAGTTAAAAGCTTACTCGGTACTCTCAGAGAGGACGTACCCAGAGACCAGGTTCCTTTGAGCGGGTTACAGTGTCCCTGAACAGGTTCCTTCATTATGTGCACACATAACAAGATGAAGAAGACCAGAAGCAACTCTAACGTATTCTCTCTAAGACGCTTATTTCAACTAGAAACACAGTGTGGCTGCTGCTGCCCGAAGACGTCGCTTCTCTCTTCTCCGCACTGTAGATTCATACTCGTGGATTGAATCTTGTCTTCGTGACGGTCTTGAACTTGAGAGCAGCTATCGCTTCATAGAAACACTGATCTGCCTGATATGAATTCAAAAGTGTTAAAGAAAGTGACCGAGTCACGTGACAAAGTGTCACCGATGCCTTGTAGTTGTAGACTTCATGCACTTCAGGCTTATCCAGCATTCGTAGCTAAACCTATGAAATAATAATAATACGTCGTAACTCTGCGATTCTCTGAGAGAAGTCGTAGCACACCGTCCACCATCAGGCCGCACGGTTGATGTATTGTGACGCGTGTGTTGGAGGAGGAGCTGCACAGCCACACTGACTGAGTTTAACAAAGACACAAAACCAAACAACACGCATGAGAATCTCAGTGAATCCAGCCAGAGAGACTTACGGAGGACTGGCCTGTGGGAGTCTCTGTGGGGAGAGGGCTGTTGGAGCAGACGGGCTGAGAGTTCATCTGTCGGTGGTAATGAGACCCCAACAAGTAGTCCAGGTCCTGCAGGGACAGAGGACACACAAGAGTAAGTGTTTGTTCAGCACATCACATAAAGAACATATATATATATATATATATATATATATATATATATATATATATATATATATATATATATATATATATATATATATATATATATATATATTAGTGCTGGGCAAAGATTAAAATATTTAATCGTGATTAATCGCATGGATTTTTTGCGATTAATCACCATTAATCTCATTGTTATGGCAAAGTTCAATAATGAATTCAAAAGTAGTGTATTGCGCACTTTTATTTTAAAAGTACTGCTATATGAACAAAAGGGCAATAACATTTGGTTCACGAGATGCAGGTAGCATGTTTTATACTTAATGTGAATATAATTCATACTTTGTTGGCATCTTATTCTGAAAACCGGATGTTCGTCTGAAGAAACCGGATGTTGTCTCACGTTAATCTTTCCGCTAACTTTCAAAGTCCTTCGCTCGCTCCCGATCTGTGCCGTTTAAATGCGTTTACCGTGAATTTCAGCATATAGATGCACTAACATTACTGACTACAGGATGTTTGCTGGCTTTTATCCCACTGTTCTTGTCCTCCTCTTGTTGTTATGTCTATGTATTTTCTCTTGTCTTTCAATTTAAAAAAATAAAAATAAAAATAAAAGAAGAAAAAAAAATGTATTAATTAATAAATTTTAAAAATGCGTTAACGCGCGATAAAATAATTGTCGGCGTTAATTAATGAATGCGTTAACGCGAAATTAACGCGTTAACTTGCCCAGCATAAGTTCTTTATTATCTATATATATATATATACATATAGTAGTTGAGATAATAAAGAGGGAAATCATAATAAACATGTCCTGAATGTTTTCCTGGAGGATTAAATCAAGTGTCAGGTTGCAGGTCTACAGTCACATCTCATACTTTGATTGATGCTCATTGTGTCACAAACCTCTTCAGACCCTCCGTCAGAGGGACGAGCCTTCTTCGCTGCAATCACCGGAGAGAGAGGCACTTCAAAGTGCAGCTGTGCAAAGAAGAGCAGCGACGTGAGTTCAAAGTTTCATGTTTTTTTAAAAACACCACTTTTCGCGGCCGACTCACGTTGCGCGTCCACGCCAGGCGCTCGGTGTTGTAGCCCATCAGCGTCATGAAGCAGGTGACGAACAGGTTCCACTCTGCGTGGGCGCTGGGACCTCCGGGGGCATTGTAGATGTTGTACCACTTCACCAGAACCTGCGTGACAACGTGTTATAACAACATTATAACAACCACGTTACGCGTGTGTCGCTTTAAATAAGAGAACACAATGAGAACGCAACGGCTCGGCATGGTGGTTACAACGTAACTCTGGTTCTGTGAGTGTAGAGTCTCAGGTGTTATTATGCAATAGGTTCAGGGTTCTTCAGGGTTTATTGATCCATAAATAACGATCAGTTTATCACGATCAAGATTCAGGTTTCTCACAATCCAATGAACACGATCGGCTGCAGAATAACAGTTACAATGACATAAACCTACAAACTCTGGCTTTTCATTTGCACTGAAGAGCTCAGAATGTTTTTTACAGGATCTGGTGAAAGAAAAAGGTTGATTTTTGATTAAATATCACAATTTTAAGCGTCATTTTTGTTGCTTTTTTTCTGACAGAAGCGTTTGTTGAACACGCGATGTGTTCAAGGACCGTCGGAAAGATTAAAATCTGACGATAATGAGGGTTTTCACAGCTTCTGGCGATTGATTAAAGAAAACAAGCTTTTTAAAATCCCACCGGCAGGTTCTGGGGATGTAAAGAGTTAAATGCTCAGTTCATAGATTACATAATCGTGGAGCGTTGATGCATCTAAAGATGTCTCTCCATGTGATCTGGTGTCTTGTGGTCGTGTTTAGGATCTAGCAGAAGTTCCACAAACCTTCATGGCAGCTTCCTTTGGCAGAATGAAGCGAACGGCCTGAAGGCATTTCCTCACTGAAACAAACCAGAGGACAGAAAGAAGGTGAAGACGGAGAAATTAAAGACGCAAGTTTAACAAGTATGACATCATCGTCTATGGCAGGTTTTAACGTAACATAGTTCTAAACCCAAGTCGTCTTATTCTGCGGTTTGAGACACTTACCAATAACTGTGTAGTCATTGTAGTCATTTTGTAACAGTTTACTTTCATTATTCATGACAGAAGGTTGGTCTGTGTGTCTCCACAGCTGAGTGATCACATACTGCAGCACATCTCTGATCTATCATCTCAACATCCAACAGTGTTCATGGTGATGATGATGATGATGTGGGCAGATACAGCAGCACTGAGGAGTTTATTAAGGTGGAAACATTCACCTTTTAAAGTAGTTTTCAATGAATGCATGAATGCACATGACCACTATGTGCTTCCATCAGCTTTGGATGAAGAGAACTTTTAAAAATGACTTTTCCTTCGTTCAGTTTTTCGGCCTCTTCTTCTCAAGGAAATGAAACAAGCAGCAGCAACACAACAGTAATCAGAGTCACTGCGTCTCCTAACGACTCCGACCAATCCGGCTCCTAATCAACCTCTTAATTGGACATCCAGAGTGGGGAAAGGTCAGGGGGGGGGGGGGGGGGATAAATGCCATTTCATTAGAGGGAGGAAAGCCTCGTCTGGAGGGTCGATTACTGGATAATGGGGAGCGACACACACATCAGTGAAGCTGGAGGCTTTAAATAAAGCAGACGTGATGAAAGAAACACCGGCTCACAAACGTTACACGATGAATATTAATCATTACTGAAGTCAGCGCATCTGCTGAGGAGACAGAAAACCAGACTTTATAAAAGTTATTCAGAAGAAAGTCACGATGTCCGTCAGAAACCTGAGAAGGAGGAGGAGGAGAAGAAGAAGAAGAAGAAGAAGAAGAAGAAGAGATTCTTCTGTTCCACGTCAACATGTTACAGAAGAAAACACAAAACGTTTGAGTTTTCAGTGGTTTAGATGTAATGATGGGATCAACAGAGACGTCTCCTTTAAACTACTTTAGAAGTAGTAAACAATGAATGGACTAAAAAACACTAATGTATGAATTTAAAGGTGTAGAGATGAACTCTTTCACTGCTTTATGGTTTATGAAAACACACCGGTCCCAAATGTTTCATTCACAACAACAACAACATTTCAGTTTTACATATTATATATAAGATAATTATCAATAATTATCGTGTTTAAAGGGTTAATTTAAACGTTCTATCAACGTGAAGCTCCAAAGAGGAAACGATAAAGATCTGAGCTCATGAAGTCTGATTTATTATTAGTCCACTTTAAACTAACGTCTGCACAAAGATCATAATAAAAGATTAAAAGAAGAAAATGTGTGTGTGCATGTGCATTTGTGTGTGTAGTTGTGTAGGTTTGTGTGTAGTTGTGTGTGTGTGTGTGTAGTTGTGTGTGTGTGCATGTGTGTGTGTAGGTGTGTAGTTGTGTGTGTGTGCGTGCATGCGTGCGTGTATATGTGTGTGTGTGTGTGTGTGTGTGTGTGCATGTGTGTGTAGGTGTGTGTGTGTGTCTCACCCAGCTCTGAGGTAGCGATCTCTGGGATGGAGATCCTCAGCATTCTTCCACAACTTAGTTCCTTCAGAGAGAATGTGCACAAATTAAACGTAAACACTTTCAGTTTAATGTAAAACAAACCGTCCACAACTACAAGGAGCTGAATCTACACCTTAAACCTTAAACCTTAAACCTTAAACCTTAATGCAGGAAATGAAGTGTGTGACGCTCAGCATGAGTCCACAGAGCTCTTTATTAAAGGAACAGGATTTATATCAGTTACTTGATATTATTTTCATTTCCCAAAGAAGTCATTTGAAGGAGCATTTCATCATTGAAGTAATAACAGGAAAAACATTTCCAGAAACTTCATCACCATAAAATAAACATGTTTCTGTAGAATAATCACCATCGTTCATGAT
Source organism: Anarhichas minor (assembly GCF_050575085.1). NCBI lineage: Eukaryota > Metazoa > Chordata > Actinopteri > Perciformes > Anarhichadidae > Anarhichas > Anarhichas minor. The sequence goes on along the minus strand of NW_027466568.1, from coordinate 16,519 downwards.
GTAGTAATATGTATTGTTATGAGTGAACGCTCCACAGAGTATCTGTGTTGAGACATGAAACCGTGACTTTAAATGTCAGTTTCTCCTGCAGGTTTGGTCCGTCGTCATCGCTGATTAGAAAAAAGAAACTCTGATGAGACAATAAAGAGCCGACCGACAGACAGACAGACAGACAGACAGACAGACAGACAGACAGACAGACAGACAGACAGACAGGCAGACAGACAGACAGACAAAAGCATTTCATTCTAAGCTTCGTTTCGGCTGCTTCTTCTGATTGGAAGCGTTCGTCACACATGATGTGTTCAAGGGCCGTTGGAAAGATGAAAATCTGACGATAATGACGTGTTGTTTTAAAGCGTCTGGCTGTGATAAACTGTAGTTTTGGAGGTTGTTTAAAGAAAACATGCTTCTCAATCCCGCCGGCGTGTTTCGGGGGTCAAAGGGTTAAACACTTGCGTGTTTTGGACTGAAACAGTGTGTTTTTTCAATCATTAATACACAGAACAAGCTTATAGATTGTGTATTTATATAAGGGAATGAAGAGGAACGATGAACACGTGGTTGCTTTTCATGTCAACACAAGCTGTATCTGTAGAGAGTGGAAGAGTCAGACACACTCACCAGAGTCACCCGGTTGCAGACGGGGTCCCTCAACGCATGGATGTACGGCGTGGTGGCATGTTGGAAGGTGTAATCCTCCAGAAACGAACCTTCGTGGTGCTTCAGGTTCGGCCCCCTGAGCTCCGACACCGGTGAAGGCATCGCGGCCTGAAGGAGACGAGAAGACGAGATTAATATTCTGATTATTTCAAGCAGCGACAATGGAAGTAATTACAAAACAGTAAAACCGAATGAAGCCTGTTGATGCTGACTGTGACAGATTGTGTTGCTCTGTGGAAGATCCAACAGTCACACAATGAGAGGAACGGATTAACCGATGGAGGCAGCAGAGCCAGCATTGACGTCATTATGTTGTTCTTTATGTTCACACCTCTGGATATATATTTATATTTATACTGTACATAGTCGTTAAATGTTTGTGCTTACATCTGCTCCACTTCGATGTCCTTGCTTTTATATGTTGGTACGTTGAGAGCAACGTAAAAAAACGGAGTCAAAGCCCTTGTATGCGTTCGTATACCTGACCAATACAGCTGATATTGATTCTGATTATTGATTCGCTCACATCGCTGCTCTATGCTAACGGCCGAGCGTGAAGAGAAACACAGAGAAGAACCGAAGGAGCCGACCTTTAAATGAACTAACGTCAGCACAATCTCTTGCATTATTACACAAAAGGATCAACGCATAAAGAACAATATGAACCTCGTCCAGTCTCTGCAGGTGTCTGCTGCCAGCGTTAGCCGGCGTGCTAACTTTCTCTGCCGCTCTGCTGAGGTGAGACAGGTGGTTGGTCAGGCTGAAGGTGGGCGACAGGAGGCTGGGGACGAACACCTTACTGACCTGGAGGAGCAACACATAGAGTCACATCAGTAATCTACAGAGAGGGAAGTATCCCATCTGGTTGATTGGTTAATTGATTGGTTGATTGATCTGATTGATTGATTGGTTGGTTGGTTGATTGATTGATTGATTGATTGATTGGTTGGTTGGTTGGTTGATTGGTTGATCTGATTGGTCCTTACCCTGGTGATTCCCGTGTAGAGAACCAGACTGCCACAGGCCTCCAGAACCAGCATGGCGTCGATATTCTGATGTCACAAACATGTTATTAAGTCACTCAGAACTAACTTATAATCTCTATTAAATGATCATTTCCTCAAAAGCACAACTTGACATGTTTAAATTTGTTTGATTTGTCTGACCAGCTGTTCAAAACCCAAAGACAATATTCACATGTGACAAGCTAGAAGAAGAAGAGGAGGAAGAAGAGGAGGAGGAAGATCTCATGAAGATAAATGTTGTAACGTACCTGCAGAGGTTCTGCGTCTTTGGCAGCGACGGTCGTGACCGAAGTGAAGATGAGCTGAGACGTGTTGTTGCTCTCAATGAACTTCACACATCTGAGGAAACAACCAACGAGAGAGACAGAGTGAGGAGGAGCTCTGTGTCTGATACACCGTGTGTGAAGAAGAAGAAGAAGAAGAAGAAGGTGTCAGCTGACCGAAGCTGTTGGTGAGACTCCACCAGGAAGCAGAGGTAGCGGTTCTCACAGAGGTCAGAGGTCAGAAACACTTTGGACGCCTGGCTGCTCATCTCCCTAAAAACACAAGAAGGTGAAGATTCATGTGAAACTGAGAATAATCTGGTTTTACTTTACGATAATAAGCCAACGTGTTTTACTAGAATATCCTAAACACTATGCAGCTAAAGATGACCTTTATAGCTTATACCTAAACCTTTAGACGCTAACACGGCTAAGCTAAGTAGCCTCATTACTGAACTCTCAGCACAAAGCTGTCGTGGGATTCGAACCTGTGGCAGCCGGCCCCCACCGTCTCGCTCCACAGCTGCTCCATGCAGAGGTCGGGTACGATGGGCTCCACCTCCGGAGCCACCGCGCTGTCGTTGACCGTGGTGTTGGGAGACGGCAGCAGGCCGTGGTGGTGCTGCTGGTGGTGGGACGGGCTGTGAAGAGACGTGTTGAAGCGAGAAGCTCCAGAGAAGGACGGGGCCGCCATGCCCGGAGAGTGGGCCCGACTGGGGGGGGGGGGGGGGGGGGGAGAGGAGGAGGAGGAGGAAGAGGAGAAGAAAGAGGAAGAGGAGGAGAAGGAGAAAGAGGAAGAAGAAGAGGAGGAGAAAGAGGAAGAGGAGAAGAAAGAGAAGGAGGAAGAGGAAGAGGAGAAGAAAGAGGAAGAGGAGGAGGAGAAAGAGGAGAAGAAAGAGGAAGAAGAAGAGGAGGAGAAAGAGGAAGAAGAAGAGGAGGAGAAAGAGGAAGAGGAGGAGGAGGAAGAGGAGAAGAAAGAGGAAGAGGAGGAGAAGAAAGAGGAGAAGAAAGAGGAAGAAGAAGAGGAGGAGAAAGAGGAAGAGGAGGAGGAGAAAGAGGAAGAGGAGGAGGAAACACAGAGAGAGAAGAAACATTTGCATGAATCATGAGCTGTTTAACTTCCTAACACGAGCTCTAAGAACATTATAATACTTCATTAAAACTACTGATAATAAGATGTTTTAATTTCCTTAACATTTAAATTGTGTGTTTTTATGCAAATCACAACTCTAGATGACTTAAACAAAGTAAAAATAAATTGTTGATAATAAATATCTTTTATAGACTGAAGTGAGAGGAACAGAGTGAAAACTTTATTAGTTTGCAAATAAAAACAGGAAATAAATCACAATATGTCGTAATAATAATATCGTATCTGAAGTATTGTGATAAATCTGGTGGTTCTCCTCCAGTCAGCTGATCACGACTGTGATGACAGAGATTAACGGAGCTTCTCCAACCTGAAGCCACTCTCACCTGAGGGCGGCCATGTTGGAAATACTCGGGGACTGAACGCGGGAGTGCAACCCCGGAGAAGACGTCATGATGCGGCTCTGGTGGCTGTGCAGAGCGCCGTAGTGCAGAGGAGAGCCGGCAGAGACGACACAACTAGGACGAGACGAGAACCGGGATTAATAAAGCTTTTATGATCTGATCTGGACCAACATCTCTCTACGAGTTACTCTCTCTGCTACCTTTGAATTCTCCTGGAAAAATGGAGGCAAAACTATATGAAAACATCATTTTACAAACTCTCCTTCATCCAGTCGTACATTCACCACTTCACAAACACATGAATCTTCACTAAAACATCACGATTTATTCAGTGTATTTAGTGCTGTGGTGTTTCAGTGCAGTGAGCATACGACTGCATAAAAGAGACTTCACATCTTAGATGATTTAGACAAACGTGGACGTGTGGGGAGACTTCTCTATAAATAACAAACAGAGAGGCTTTATTTCTCGGTAGGATTGTGCGTCGATTGTTTTGCCTTCTTTTACTTCCGCTCATCAAGACTTTTCTCTGTTTTCTTCTTCATGAATTGAAGGATAGCACTGAGATACAAGACGGCCATTTTGGGGTGAAGTGTTCCTTTAAGAGTCACCAAACATCCCTCATATGAGCTGATTCTTACCTTGTTCCGGTTGCCCCGCTGCCACCGGGGGAGTCCAGGCGGGAGATATTTCGGAGGTGGGAGGTCAGCAAGCCCGACGCCATCAGACCCAACGGGGTGCCGACCGGATCCACCGAGCACCGCAGGACTGTAGAGCGCTCCTGATGGAGGTCAGAGGCTCCAGGTGAGGGACAGGTAGACAGGTGTGTGTGTGTGTGTGTGCGTGTGATGACTCACATCCTGTGTGACTCTGCGCAGGGCCCAGACCGAGTGTGTTCCCTGCACCGTGTCATAGGAGACGACCACAGAGGGCTGACAGCAGCTGAACACGATCTTCATGGAGGCGTCCGACACGTACTGGACACGAGAGCCTTCAAACAGACCTGGAAAAAACACACACACACACACACACACAACCAGGTCAGAACCAGGCGGCAACCTCCGGTTCTTTAAAGTTCTTCAAAGCTTCAAGTCTTAAAGCTGCATTCTCTCTAATGTCCACCAGGGGGCGACTCCTCTGGTTGTATAGAAGTCTATGAGAAAATGACTCTACTTCTCTCTTGATTTATTACCTCAGTAAACATTGTAAACATGAGTTTATGGTCTCAATCTCTAGTTTCAAGTCTTCTTCAATACAGCATGATGTTCATTTAGTACATTATGGTCCATTTAGAGTCAAACAGACCATAAAGCAGGGGATGCTTTAGGGCGGGGCTACACAGTGATTGACAGGTCTCTACCAGAGACGTATACGGCGTCTCTACGTCACTCCTCCTCAGTCCAGATATGGTCACTTCCGTTTATCACTTGTGAAAAAAACAAGATGGCGACGGCTAAATTGCCGAACTCAAGGCTTCAAAACAACCAATGAGTGACATCACGATGACTACGTCCACTTCTTATATACAGTGTATGGTCTGAACAGTGTGTGTGTGTGTGTGTGTGTGTGTGTGTTTGTGTCTTACCTGCAGGTTTACACACGACAGGTGCGATCTCATCCAGAGGATGCAGCATGCTGAACACTGTGGGAAGAGATTCCCTGTAAAGAAAGAGAGCTCAGTACCTCAGTTACCTGCCAGATAACCATGGTATGTGTGTGTGTGTGTGTGTGTGTGTGTGTGTGTGTGTGTGTGTGTGTGTGTCTACCCGGGGGGGCTGAGTTGAGCGTCGGTCGCTGTGTTTTTTCGCTCCAACAAAAGTCCAAACTTTGTCGCCCAGACATTTGAGACCTGGAGGAGACAAGAGGAGAGATTCTAGAGACGTTACTGTGTAGAAGTTACATTTCAAACCTTTGAAAGTAATTATTACTCTAAACTCTCCAATGTAAAGAAAAGAAAATAAAGTATAATAAATTAAAGTCTGTCTTTCCAAAAACAGATAATCGAGCTTTGCTGATGTAAAAATACTCACAGGTTGTAAAGTGAAAACTACGCTCAACAGAACTGGTTGTTTATTAAAGTTTAAAGACTTTATTAAGTAAATAAGCTGCACATCATCATCATCATCATCATCATCACCATCATCATCACCATCATCACCACCATCATCACCACCACCATCACCATTACCATCATCATCATCATCATCACCACCACCATCATCATCACCACCATCACCATCATCACCATCATCATAATCATCACCATCATCACCACCATCACCACCATCACCATCACCATCATCACCATCACCATCATAATCACCACCATCATCACCACCACCATCACCATCATCACCATCATCACCACCATCACCATCACCACCACCACCATCATCATCACCACCATCATCACCATCACCACCATCACCATCATCATCACCATCATCACCACCATCACCATCATCACCATCACCACCATCACCACCATCATCATCACCATCATCATCACCACCAATATCACCATCATCATCATCACCATCACCACCATCACCATCACCACCACCACCATCATCACCATCATCATCACCACCAATATCACCATCATCATCATCACCATCACCACCATCACCATCACCATCATCATCACCATCATCATCACCATCATCACCATCACCATCACCACCATCACCATCACCACCATCATCACCATCATCATCACCACCAATATCACCATCATCATCACCATCACCACCATCACCATCATCATCACCATCACCACCATCATCATCACCATCACCATCACCATCACCACCATCATCATCACCATCATCACCATCACCATCATCATCACCATCACCACCATCACCATCATCATCACCACCATCATCATCACCATCACCACCATCATCATCATTACCACCACCATCATCACCATCACCATCATCACCATCACCACCACCATCATCACCACCATCACCATCATCACCATCACCATCATCATCACCATCATCATCACCACCAATATCACCATCATCATCATCACCATCACCACCATCACCATCACCACCACCACCATCATCACCATCATCATCACCACCAATATCACCATCATCATCATCACCATCACCACCATCACCATCACCATCATCATCACCATCATCATCACCATCACCATCATCACCATCATCATCACCATCATCACCATCACCATCACCACCATCACCATCACCACCATCATCACCATCATCATCACCACCAATATCACCATCATCATCACCATCACCACCATCACCATCATCATCACCATCACCACCATCACCATCATCATCACCATCACCACCATCATCATCACCATCATCACCATCACCATCATCATCACCATCACCATCACCACCATCATCATCACCATCACCACCATCATCATCATTACCACCACCATCATCACCATCACCATCATCACCATCATCACCATCACCATCATCACCACCACCACCATCACCACCAATATCACCATCATCATCACCATCATCATCACCACCACCATCATCACCATCACCATCGTGTTAAAGTGAACAGAGAGGAAATAAAGATCAAAGCTCGGTGAATCCTCTCTTCCTCCTCTTCCCTCTCTTCCTCCTCTGCCTCTCTTCCTCCTCTTCCTCCTCTTCCTCTCTGCCTCCTCTTCCCTCTCTTCCTAGTGGGAGAACAGGTCTCCGTCTCTCCGTCTCTCACCTGGAACGGGAGTGGAGAGATGAAGTCCTTGCCGGTCACCGTGTGGACGTTGATGCAGCTGCTCTGGACGATGCAGACCGTCTGCTCCACGTCTTCTGCAAAGAACGACATTAAGAGATGCACTTCAACAGAACTGCAGCAGAGACGAGTAGAGTACTTGAGTGGTTGTCTTCATGTTCAGTACCGTCTTTCTTGTCGTGAGGAACAGCAAAGGTACACCATAAAGCCTGCAGACACAATCACATATACATACTATGAATCCACTTAAACTGAGCTTAGACATGTGTGCTTTGCGGCGCTTTCACGAGGCGACATTTGGTCCGTTCTGATCGAGCTAGTTGTGAACGCAGTCGTCACACTCGGACCAGAACAACCGACCCGAGAGGTCGACCGTTTACAAGAAACCCCGATAGCTGCGGTCTGATTGCAGCGATAACGAAAATCCACTCAGTTTCAGGAAGTGAACCAAAACAAAGATCCAGTAAACATCATGTTAACGTGAGAGGGAGAGGACGGATTAGCACTTCTGCACATCTCCGGTGTTAGCTCGACATCTGGGACGAAGAGAACACAGAACAAACTGAATAAAGTCCACAAACACAGTGACGGAGATGAAGTGAAGGAGAGGGAGTCAAATTATCACCTAATTATAATTTAGTCGGCTTTAATTTGTGCAGAAGACAAAATATAAAAAGGAACCAAAAGCATGGAGTTCACTCTGACTCGGATTCTTCAAACAGACGACAGTTTGAATCAAATACTCGGATGCATCCGTATAAAAAGCCACAACTCTTATAATCTCACTCACAAACTTGTATCTCTCAATTCAGATGTTTCAGAAGCTTTTGTTTTACCTTTGAAGATGAATGAAATGCAACCGACACTGTACTGATCTACATCTACCACTGAGAGGACCCGTTTCTCTTGGATCTCCAGTGAACCCACCTGCTGCACCGGGCTGTCCACGGTGAAGGCCTTGTACACGTTGGAGGCTTGGCTCCGACTGCCCTGACTCCAGACCACCACGGTCCCTGCTGCGTACAGCTCCTCTTCAAACTCCACATCCTCCTCGCGGACCCCCTTGCAGCCTTTCCTGAGCTGCCAGCATTCCTGCCAATCAGAACAGATCCAGTGAGTGAGTGAAGGTCAGCTACGATGCTACTTTGAGACATAAAGACCTTCAGTGTCACAGAAGAAAAGTAGCTTCAAGCAATAAACCAACATCTGAAGTTCCTTTTTCTTATCGTCCTCCTCTTTTCCTCCTTGTGCGTGACTGTTGCTTTTATCTTCTTTAATGTTTCACAAACAGAACTGCTGGTATGAGCGGAACATAATATAATATATAATACATCAATGACATGAATCTCACCCTCTCTCTCTCCTGCAGACTGACTTCCTGCAGCGACCCCACCAGGCCGGCGGCGCCGTCTGACGACCAGAGCTCGGAGGCGGGCTGGAGCTCTCTGAGCTGCAGGTTGAAGGCGTTCGGATGGTTCCTGCAGTGCTCGCGGCCAAACGGGACAAACGGCTGCAATTCCCCTGCTGCGATCATCGTGGCTGTCTCTTCATACACGACTTCCGACATGAGTTCCAGATATCAGCATTATTTCTGGGAGGACCGGGGGAAGACAGAGAAGTGTGAAAAGCTTTCTTCACTGACTGGCCACAGCCCGATCTGATGTTTTAACATTAATGTTCGACCAGACTCTTCCGCTGTTATATGAAGAATACAACCGCTCATACGAGACGGACGTTGGCTCAAAGATAAATCAGAGCATGACGGGAGTTTAAACAACGACTCACGCTGAAACTGATTAAATGTGTTAACGTTGAGAAATATTTCCAGATATCCGGACAAAAGATAAGACAGTTACGTCGCTATAAATCCTCAGGAGAGCTGAGACTAAAGAGGACTTCCTCCGTCATAAAAACATTAAAATCCATTAAAGAATTAGAAGTTAATAAAATGTTGTTTATAACACGGTAATGAAGTTTGGGGCCCAAAGACGAAAATGTATGAACACATAACAAAAAACACATTTTCCACTAAAATAAAGCTCAAATTAAATGAAGCTTACATCGTCTGGAGAGTTAAACTGAAGCTTTAAAGAACTTAATGTCAGATATGAATATTTAGCCACAGCTGACATAACAACCAAGATAAATTATGTTACTGGTGTTTACAACACAAACTAAATAGATGACATCATAACAATAAGGAACAGCACAAACTTAACATGAATAACCAACTTTACAGGTTAAAAGCAGATTTAAATAGATGAGTTTCAACTAAAAACATCACAATCACCAGATCATAATGATCAGATTCAACATGTAGCTTTCAGTTTTATCTGCTTATTTATTTACACAAACACTAACTTGTTTCCGGTGATATGAAGCAGAGAGTATATAAATAAGCATGTTGACAAGTTAGCTGTGAGAGTGACACGCTAGCTGTAGCGTTAGCATTAGCACGCTAACGCTAAACTCCCGTAGAGAACCGTTGCTTTTCACTGGCTCTGTTAGCACGCTAGCTAACGTTAGCTTGAGCTAGCTGTACCTGATAGTACGGAATAGTCTGGCTCTTGTCGCGGAGTCCTTTGTGTCTCCTTTAGATCGAGTCTTGCTTGGCGACACCAGTCGTCCACATAATAATAATAATACAAAAAATTAAAAATAACAACTCGGTTCAGGTGCCAAACTGTGTTTTTTTTTGGCTACCGCAGGTTTTTCAAATGAGCGCGGCCATCTTGGATGTCCCGGCATCCTCTCTTCCTCCACGAGCCGGCCAATCAGCAGCTAGGAGGAGGTAGAGGACAGCGCTGATTGGCTGCCTTCGATCAGGCAGCATCCCTCATAAATCAATCCCTCTGTCCTCTCTCATCCTCTTCTTCAGTTAGAATGTCTTTATTCTTTTGTTTCTCAAAGTAAACGTCTGCTTCTGATGACGTGCAGAATATATAACTAAGTACATACTTAAATTATTTAGAGGTACTTGTACTTTACTTGAGTATTTCCATTTTACACTATATTCTTTTATACAACACACAGAATCAACCAGTTGATTGACAGAGAATTCATCTTTTTAGTCATTTTTTAATTAAAAAACATTTCACGGCGCCACTTTCTCAAATGTGTGAATTTGCTGCTTTTCCTTTTAATTATTTCAGTAATTACATTTTTTTATTTCTTTAATTCATCGATACAAAATATATTCAACTAATAAATGATGAGGTATTATTATAGATTAAACTACCAGCAGTATATAAAGTCATTAAGATAAGATCCAGCTTTACCAGCTGCTGAGCAGTTAATACTCAATAATATATATTATTCTGCATATTGAGTATGTTTTGATACTAATTATTTGTTTTACTTTGTCTTCAGTAACGTTTGGATGTAGGACTTTAACTATTTTGACACTGTGGAACTTCACAGTAACTGTTCACAATACAAAAAACTTGATTTTTATTGTATTTTCAGTTAATAAACGTGATTATCTTTCTTCATATCTTTCTTTCTGTCCTACGTTTTTATGTTTTTGTAAACGTGTTGGACTCCAAACATGTTTATCCTGCATATTATCATAAAGTTCCTTACTTTAATATTTAAGTTTTACCACCGTGCGTAAAACACAATATATGTTTTGATAAATATATGAATAGAAATCATATTTTTGACAAGATATCAAGTTGTGCTCCAGCTGTCACTGTACTTGATCTGTTTTGTATTGTTTAGAGCAGAGAGGACTACAGTCTGGTCAGCATCAGCATCTTGTCTCTGAGATGAAGGTCACACAGACGCATGTGATCACAGTGATCAGATGTACTGTGTGTGTATATAAGTCATTATATTTTGTGTAACTGCTCGTTAAACATTAAACTGATTTAAATGATGAAGGTTGGTTTTAATAGATGATTCTCATAACACACAAAGAGAACCAGTGAAGGTGACGTGATGTGCTGAGACGTGGAGCACTAATGAAGGCTGCAGAGAGGATCAGCGTCTCTCATTAAGAGTAAATACTCTGATATTTATACGGAGACGCTGTCAGTTAATCAGCATCCGTCTGAAGTCACACGAGAGTCAGACTCACAGTCATTTAACTGAAGACATTCAATTTAATATCAAGTCTTTGATCTAGTTATATATGCATTTGTTTGTTTGTTTATGTGAACACCGTGTTGTGTGTTTACTACATAAAGCATGCATACTGTTCCTCTCATCACTATAATACAGTTCAGTACATCAATGCATTTCTACAGGTTGATTTTTTTCACATGAAACCAGAAGAGGACAAATTCTAAATAGAATAAACAGAAAAAGATGCAAGAATTACAGCGTTTCTCCTTCTTTTTTACAGTGTTTACATCCTGATTGATGAGTCGACAGTGAAGCAGTCAGGTGTGCTGGTCAAATTATGTTTGAATGGCAGTGATTTTAAAATGACGAAAGAGTGACTTCATGTCAGATTCCTGCGTGTCTCATCGAGAGAAATGTGTTTAAAAAGTGACGTGTTGAAATGCAAATTGTGTGCAAAGCAGAAAATGTATTTAGTTACATCGTCTCAATACTTGTGCGTCATTTCAGCGTGTATTATTTAGAAAATAAATCTACATCATCTTCCTCTGATTCCTTGATTTATACATTTAATCCTCTGCAAACGTCAAACTCTAGAGCAGGAAGGTCCAGTGTGGGATCAACAGTCGGCTCTCTGCTTCCATCAGATCAGCAGAAATTACACCTGAGTGGAAAATGAGGAGTCTGTGTGTGTTTCTTTGTGCTGATGGACGTGATGGATGTCACAAAACAACCCGCTCTGATCTGAGCGAGTTAAACGCTCCCAGACAATATCAGCGGAGCTCCCTGAGTGCTGTGTGTGTGTGTGTGTGTGTGTGTGTGTGTGTGTGTGTGTGTGTGTGTGTGCGTGTGCGTGTGTGTGCGTGTGTGCGTGTGCGTGTGTGTGTGCGTGTGTGTGTGTGTGTGTGTGTCAGAGGGAGAGGAGAGTCGTCACAGGTGTGACTCAATATTGCGTTGATCACTCCATCCCTCTGACTCACACACGTTACTTCTCTGTACTTCAAAAATGTATTAAAGTGACTGAAGAGCAGCTCAACAATGATCCAAAGAGCGACCGCCTTTAATTGATTTCTATCAATGTTCGCATGAGGCAGGCGGAGACACGACTGTTTCATTTTATTGTACGTGATCTTAAAATGTAGTAAAAAGCTTTGTTTGGTGGGTTGTGAGTCAAAGTGTGGAGCTTCTCTTGTTTGGCTCTGTGAGAAACTGTAAAATAAAGACGAGACACGAGAGGAAATGTACTGATGTGTCTTCTTCCAGACTAGAGGAAAGAAAACATTTATTTTATACTTTGTCTGTTTACATCTGTAGATTTCTCCTAAACTCACCAAAAGTTACCATTACATAATGCCTCATTTGCATATTTAAACACAACATTTCAGAAAAGGTGCAATGCATAAAATAATTGTCTTAAGTTTCATGCTGATATCTGTTTTTTATATATATATTTATTTGTACCTTATTCATCTGTTGTGTCTTGGATTAGCTTCTAAAATATTGCACAATATGAAATGTAATCTGCGCACTGATACCATCAGACTCTCTGAACGTCAGTAAGCAGCGAGAAAGAATAGAGTGTGTGTTCCAATAATTACTGGACAAGTTGTTATTATGTTGGGTAAAAATGTCCTTTCTAATGAAAACAGGGGAAACTAACCATTACGGTACCGTAACCGAACAACCTAACGCCCAGACAACCATGACAGACACCTCATTATATTCATTTGGCTGCGGCAGGTTGGCTGTTTGCAGTGAGGTCATCCTGCCATAACAGGCGCTCAGATTTCATTACCGCGGGGCGGCTGAAGCATCCGAGAGCAACAACTGTCTGTGGTGACGCACTGCAGCCGGCTGGGGAGGGAGTCGCTCTCCGCCGGCAGCATTCCTGCTCCGAGAGAAATCACTCCGAGAGAACGCGCTCCCACGGTGACTTTAATTGTTTGAGCAATGTTTCAGTCGGTCACAGACCTTTCTCTGACACGGAATGAAGAATGCAGTTTGTAAATGCATCACATACCTGTACCTGTACCCGTTGTGTGAGTTGGTGTTTGGTTGAACTCTACTTTCACGTTAAAGCCTGTGAAATGTATGGTTGAGTTACAATGTTGTGAGAGCTGCTTCTTATAATTGTGTAAATCATATGTGCTTTGAAAGTTCAAGGTTCAGATTTATTAGAGATAACCTCCAGTTCTAAAAAGTAAAGCCGATGCTTCATGTGTTAAAGCTGCATTCTCTCTACTGTCCACCAGGGGGCGACTCCTCTGGTTGTATAAAAGTCAAATAGGCCATAAAGAAGCCTCCATCCTCTCGCTTCACTTTTTGTTGCAAAAAAACAAGATGGCTTAAAACTCAAGGCGTCACGGTGACTACGTCCACTTATATACAGTCTGTTGTCATTACACAATACACGATTCCTGTAATTAATAAATGTAAGTGGACCTTACATTCTACACTTAATAACAACACAGGCAATACAACTTTTTAATTACGGTTAGCATAACAACGTAACATCACAACGTAACATCACAACATAACATCACAACGTAACATCGCAACGTCACATCGCAAAGTGGCAACATGACATCGCAATGTGACATCGCAACGTGACATCGCAACGTGACAGCATAACGTGACAGCATAACGTGACAGCATAACGTGACATCGCAACGTGACAACATAACATGGCAACGTCACATGACAATGTAACATCCCAACGTAACATCGCAACGTAACATCGCAACGGGATAGCGTAACGGGACAGCGTAACGGGACAGCGTAACGGGACAGCGTAACGGGACAGCGTAACGGGACAGCGTAACGGGACAACGTAACATGTAACCTAAAAATTTTATATGACAATGTCCAAACAACAGCTTTTTCCTGGCGACTAAAATATTCTATGCTCACGAGATAAGAGCCCTGTCAATAAACCCAATACAACACATCCATTAATTAATTAAAGCCACAAAACCGACCATAGCATTGAATCATCACCTCCACCACAGCGTCACCAAAGAGGGATAAGATACATCATCAGTCACTGGTTCAACAAGACACTTTATCTGTTCAGATTATCTTTCGGGCACTAATGAAAACTTCCTAAAGAGACTTTTGAAACATGCAGTCAATAGTTTATGACGTGTTCATCCTCAAAAATCCTGTGGTTCCATCAGGAAAAGACATTTTGACATGTCACAGCAGAAAGGCACAGCTCATGTCACTGAAGATGGCTCTGATGCATCCAGGTGTGCGGGTGACCGAGCATGCACAATAGCAGGGCACCACCTAAATGGAATGCAACCGCTATTATGTGATTATGTTTGACGAGTTAAAATGTCTGCAGAGGAAAAAAGACATGTGAGCATGAAGATTCCACTCTGGTGTGACGCCATCACACTTTCCCTCCCTGGGAAGAGCTTTCAGGTGACACATCGCACACGATGCTCGAAGAACTTACAGGACAAAGTCAAAAAGTGGATGGATGGATGGAGATAGATAGATAGATAGATAGATGGATAGATAGATAGATGGATAGATAGATGGATGGATGAATGGATGGATAGATAGATAGATAGATATATTATGTCGTTTTCTAGAACAGGGAAAGCAATGTAATCTGATTGGTCTCTGTGAGAGCCAGACCCGAGTGCATTGTGGGTAGGGTTTTGCTGGTTAATGACATCTAATGATGGAGATGTGTGTGTGTGTATTGCGGTAATTAAAGTCTCTAGATGGCATTGCTGTACGTAATGTCTGAATCCAGGCCAAACGTATTTATGTATTTAGTTCATTTAGGATGCGATGAAGAGCTCTGGTGGTCTAATTGATCCGTACAGGAGGCCGCACACCAACAACAAGGCGTCCATTAAAGGAACCTCCAGGGAGCTCTGATGACGGGGTGGAGTGTGTGTGTGTGTGTGTGTGTGTGTGTGTGTGTGTGTGTGTGTGTGTGTGTGTGTGTGTGTGTGTGAGAGAGATGAAAAGCTGGAAGTAGTATAAGAGTTGGTATTCGTGTGTGTTGCTGTGTTTTTGTGGAATGAATTAAAAATGAATCCTGACACAATGACAACAACGACGTTTTTATTAAACCTAACCAAGTTTTTTTGTTGTATTTCTTTTGTTATTTTGTTAATTCATAACTTAAACCACATGTTTAAAACTGTGACCGTAATCAGGGAGAACTTACGTTCCCCTGGAAACGTAATTGAGAATAAAGTTTAGTTGTTTGGGGACGTCATTTTGTAGAAGACTATTATTTATGTTTATGGCCAAGAGGTTAAGCTGTTTCTCTCATCTTCCAGTCTTTATGCTAAGCTAGGCTAACGACAGCCAAACTGCTCCGTTCTTAACATGAGAGGAGGTTGATATGAAACTTCTGAGGCTCTCATACACGGTTGTTACTTACAAAAAGTAATAACTAGTATTTAATTCACATAACTATGAGACCTGCAAAGTTCCTGTGCATGAGCGGTTCTAAAAACAGCAGACGTCAACGTTGACATTATTTGTTACGTAAAAAATGTATTTATTTAAACCCAAAACCACAATCTTTTTCTAACCCTAACCAAGTCGTTTAGTAGTTTAGTAGTTTAGTAGCTCAACGTATCCTCAAACAACGCTTCGTATGATATCATGTGAAAAGTTACTCCTCATTTTTCATGTGTTTTCCTGCAAAAGTCCAGCAACACGTGTCAATTTCGGCTCATTACATTTATACAGTCTTTACAAAATCAACTTCTGTCTTTACAGGAAACAACTCAGTTAGTTTTAGGAAACAAAACGACTTAGTTAGGTTGAGGAAAAGATGGTTGTTTGGGTTCAAATACCTCCAGGAGGTCTGTTACTGAAGTACACAAGTTACGAGACAAACAAATCAGCGTTGACTTCTAGTTCCACTCGAGGAACAAACCTCCTGGAGGGACGATCTCTGTTTGTTGGACCCTCTCACCTGCACTCTGTGTGCTTTTGTTGCCTTTATCATCGTTCATGGTTACGTTGATAACATACAAATTACGTTGATAACATACAAAATCATTTCGTGGATGTCTAGGAATTGCGGCGCGTTACTTTTCGTAGGTTTTGCATCGAATGCCGGATGAGACCAGCCGAGAGCAGCTAGACCGGTGAAACTGGCATGTCTCAGTAAATGCTATTATCCAGCTCATTGGGAGGAAGCTACGTCCACACGGTTTGTGTCGTAAACACATCATTTGCATTACAGCGTTAATGCTGCTCATTTCCCAGATTTCATCCGGCTGT
>NW_027466567.1:262500-309293 GCF_050575085.1 Anarhichas minor | reverse complement strand
ACAGACAGATAACAGATAATAGACAGACAGATAATAGACAGACAGACAGATAATAGATAATAGACAGACAGATAATAGACAGACAGACAATAGATAATAGACAGACAGATAATAGACAGACAGATAATAGATAATAGACAGACAGATAATAGACAGACAGACAGATAATAGACCGACAGACAATAGATAATAGACAGACAGATAATAGACAGACAGACAGATAATAGGCAGACAGACAATAGATAATAGACAGACAGATAATAGACAGACAGACAGATAATAGACATACAGATAATAGATAATAGAAAGACAGACAGATAATAGACAGACAGACAGATAATAGATAATAGACAGACAGACAGATAATAGATAATAGACAGACAGACAGATAACAGATAATAGACAGACAGATAATAGACAGACAGATAACAGATAATAGACAGACAGATAATAGACAGACAGACAGATAATAGACAGACAGACAATAGATAATAGACAGACAGATAATAGACAGACAGACAATAGATAATAGACAGACAGATAATAGACAGACAGACAGATAATAGGCAGACAGACAATAGATAATAGACAGACAGATAATAGACAGACAGACAGATAATAGACAGACAGATAATAGATAATAGAAAGACAGACAGATAATAGACAGACAGACAGATAATAGATAATAGACAGACAGACAGATAATAGATAATAGACAGACAGACAGATAACAGATAATAGACAGACAGATAATAGACAGACAGATAACAGATAATAGACAGACAGATAATAGACAGACAGACAGATAATAGACCGACAGACAATAGATAATAGACAGACAGATAATAGACAGACAGACAGATAATAGACCGACAGACAATAGATAATAGACAGACAGATAATAGACAGACAGACAGATAATAGACAGACAGATAATAGATAATGGAAAGACAGACAGATAATAGACAGACAGACAGATAATAGATAATAGACAAATAGACAGATAACAGGTAATAGACAGACAGATAATAGACAGACAGACAGATAATAGACAGACAGACAATAGATAATAGACAGACAGATAATAGACAGACAGACAGATAATAGACAGACAGACAATAGATAATAGACAGACAGATAATAGACAGACAGATAATAGATAATAGACAGACAGATAATAGACAGACAGACAATAGATAATAGACAGACAGATAATAGACAGACAGATAATAGATAATAGACAGACAGATAATAGACAGACAGACAGATAATAGATAATAGACAGACAGACAGATAACAGATAATAGACAGACAGATAATAGACAGACAGATAACAGATAATAGACAGACAGATAATAGACAGACAGACAATAGATAATAGACAGACAGATAATAGACAGACAGACAGATAATAGATAATAGACAGACAGACAGATAACAGATAATAGACAGACAGATAATAGACAGACAGACAGATAATAGATAATAGACAGACAGACAGATAACAGATAATAGACAGACAGATAATAGACAGACAGATAACAGATAATAGACAGACAGATAATAGACAGACAGACAGATAATAGACAGACAGACAATAGATAATAGACAGACAGATAATAGACAGACAGACAGATAATAGACAGGCAGACAATAGATAATAGACAGACAGATAATAGACAGACAGATAATAGATAATAGACAGACAGATAATAGACAGACAGACAGATAATAGATAATAGACAGACAGACAGATAACAGATAATAGACAGACAGATAATAGACAGACAGACAGATAATAGATAATAGACAGACAGACAGATAACAGATAATAGACAGACAGATAATAGACAGACAGATAACAGATAATAGACAGACAGATAATAGACAGACAGACAGATAATAGACAGACAGACAATAGATAATAGACAGACAGATAATAGACAGACAGACAGATAATAGACAGACAGATAATAGATAATAGAAAGACAGACAGATAATAGACAGACAGACAGATAATAGATAATAGACAGACAGACAGATAATAGATAATAGACAGACAGACAGATAACAGATAATAGACAGACAGATAATAGACAGACAGATAACAGATAATAGACAGACAGATAATAGACAGACAGACAGATAATAGACAGACAGACAATAGATAATAGACAGACAGATAATAGACAGACAGACAGATAATAGACAGACAGACAATAGATAATAGACAGACAGATAATAGACAGACAGATAATAGATAATAGACAGACAGATAATAGACAGACAGACAATAGATAATAGACAGACAGATAATAGACAGACAGATAATAGATAATAGACAGACAGATAATAGACAGACAGACAGATAATAGACCGACAGACAATAGATAATAGACAGACAGATAATAGACAGACAGACAGATAATAGGCAGACAGACAATAGATAATAGACAGACAGATAATAGACAGACAGACAGATAATAGACAGACAGATAATAGATAATAGAAAGACAGACAGATAATAGACAGACAGACAGATAATAGATAATAGACAGACAGACAGATAACAGATAATAGACAGACAGATAATAGACAGACAGACAGATAATAGACAGACAGACAATAGATAATAGACAGACAGACAGATAATAGACAGACAGACAATAGATAATAGACAGACAGATAATAGATAATAGACAGACAGATAATAGACAGACAGACAATAGATAATAGACAGACAGATAATAGACAGACAGATAATAGATAATAGACAGACAGACAGATAATAGACCGACAGACAATAGATAATAGACAGACAGATAATAGACAGACAGACAGATAATAGGCAGACAGACAATAGATAATAGACAGACAGATAATAGACAGACAGACAGATAATAGACAGACAGACAATAGATAATAGACAGACAGATAATAGACAGACAGACAGATAATAGACAGACAGACAATAGATAATAGACAGACAGATAATAGACAGACAGATAATAGATAATAGACAGACAGATAATAGACAGACAGACAATAGATAATAGACAGACAGATAATAGACAGACAGACAATAGATAATAGACAGACAGATAATAGACAGACAGACAGATAATAGACCGACAGACAATAGATAATAGACAGACAGATAATAGACAGACAGACAGATAATAGATAATAGACAGACAGACAGATAATAGATAATAGACAGACAGACAGATAACAGATAATAGACAGACAGATAATAGACAGACAGATAACAGATAATAGACAGACAGATAATAGACAGACAGACAGATAATAGACCGACAGACAATAGATAATAGACAGACAGATAATAGACAGACAGACAGATAATAGACAGACAGATAACAGATAATAGACAGACAGATAATAGACAGACAGACAGATAATAGACAGACAGACAATAGATAATAGACAGACAGATAATAGACAGACAGACAGATAATAGACAGACAGACAATAGATAATAGACAGACAGATAATAGACAGACAGATAATAGATAATAGACAGACAGATAATAGATAATAGACAGACAGATAATAGACAGACAGACAATAGATAATAGACAGACAGATAATAGACAGACAGATAATAGATAATAGACAGACAGATAATAGACAGACAGACAGATAATAGACCGACAGACAATAGATAATAGACAGACAGATAATAGACAGACAGACAGATAATAGGCAGACAGACAATAGATAATAGACAGACAGATAATAGACAGACAGACAGATAATAGACAGACAGACAATAGATAATAGACAGACAGATAATAGACAGACAGACAGATAATAGACAGACAGACAATAGATAATAGACAGACAGATAATAGACAGACAGATAATAGATAATAGACAGACAGATAATAGACAGACAGACAATAGATAATAGACAGACAGATAATAGACAGACAGACAATAGATAATAGACAGACAGATAATAGACAGACAGACAGATAATAGACCGACAGACAATAGATAATAGACAGACAGATAATAGACAGACAGACAGATAATAGACAGACAGATAATAGATAATAGAAAGACAGACAGATAATAGACAGACAGACAGATAATAGATAATAGACAGACAGACAGATAATAGATAATAGACAGACAGACAGATAACAGATAATAGACAGACAGATAATAGACAGACAGATAACAGATAATAGACAGACAGATAATAGACAGACAGACAGATAATAGACCGACAGACAATAGATAATAGACAGACAGATAATAGACAGACAGACAGATAATAGACCGACAGACAATAGATAATAGACAGACAGATAATAGACAGACAGACAGATAATAGACAGACAGATAATAGATAATGGAAAGACAGACAGATAATAGACAGACAGACAGATAATAGATAATAGACAGACAGACAGATAACAGATAATAGACAGACAGATAATAGACAGACAGACAGATAATAGACAGACAGACAATAGATAATAGACAGACAGATAATAGACAGACAGACAGATAATAGACAGACAGACAATAGATAATAGACAGACAGATAATAGACAGACAGATAATAGATAATAGACAGACAGATAATAGACAGACAGACAATAGATAATAGACAGACAGATAATAGACAGACAGATAATAGATAATAGACAGACAGATAATAGACAGACAGACAGATAATAGATAATAGACAGACAGATAACAGATAATAGACAGACAGATAATAGACAGACAGATAACAGATAATAGACAGACAGATAATAGACAGACAGACAATAGATAATAGACAGACAGATAATAGACAGACAGACAGATAATAGATAATAGACAGACAGACAGATAACAGATAATAGACAGACAGATAATAGACAGACAGACAGATAATAGATAATAGACAGACAGACAGATAACAGATAATAGACAGACAGATAGATAACAGATAATAGACAGACAGATAATAGACAGACAGACAGATAATAGACAGACAGACAATAGATAATAGACAGACAGATAATAGACAGACAGACAGATAATAGACAGACAGACAATAGATAATAGACAGACAGATAATAGACAGACAGATAATAGATAATAGACAGACAGATAATAGACAGACAGACAATAGATAATAGACAGACAGATAATAGACAGACAGACAATAGATAATAGACAGACAGATAATAGACAGACAGACAGATAATAGATAATAGACAGACAGATAATAGACAGACAGATAACAGATAATAGACAGACAGATAATAGACAGACAGACAGATAATAGACAGACAGACAATAGATAATAGACAGACAGATAATAGACAGACAGACAATAGATAATAGACAGACAGATAATAGACAGACAGACAGATAATAGGCAGACAGACAATAGATAATAGACAGACAGATAATAGACAGACAGACAGATAATAGACAGACAGATAATAGATAATAGAAAGACAGACAGATAATAGACAGACAGACAGATAATAGATAATAGACAGACAGACAGATAACAGATAATAGACAGACAGATAATAGACAGACAGATAACAGATAATAGACAGACAGATAATAGACAGACAGACAGATAATAGACCGACAGACAATAGATAATAGACAGACAGATAATAGACAGACAGACAGATAATAGACCGACAGACAATAGATAATAGACAGACAGATAATAGACAGACAGACAGATAATAGACAGACAGATAATAGATAATGGAAAGACAGACAGATAATAGACAGACAGACAGATAATAGATAATAGACAAATAGACAGATAACAGGTAATAGACAGACAGATAATAGACAGACAGACAGATAATAGACAGACAGACAATAGATAATAGACAGACAGATAATAGACAGACAGACAGATAATAGACAGACAGACAATAGATAATAGACAGACAGATAATAGACAGACAGATAATAGATAATAGACAGACAGATAATAGACAGACAGACAATAGATAATAGACAGACAGATAATAGACAGACAGATAATAGATAATAGACAGACAGATAATAGACAGACAGACAGATAATAGATAATAGACAGACAGACAGATAACAGATAATAGACAGACAGATAATAGACAGACAGATAACAGATAATAGACAGACAGATAATAGACAGACAGACAGATAATAGACCGACAGACAATAGATAATAGACAGACAGATAATAGACAGACAGACAGATAATAGACCGACAGACAATAGATAATAGACAGACAGATAATAGACAGACAGACAGATAATAGACAGACAGATAATAGATAATGGAAAGACAGACAGATAATAGACAGACAGACAGATAATAGATAATAGACAAATAGACAGATAACAGGTAATAGACAGACAGATAATAGACAGACAGATAATAGATAATAGACAGACAGATAATAGACAGACAGACAATAGATAATAGACAGACAGATAATAGACAGACAGATAATAGATAATAGACAGACAGATAATAGACAGACAGACAGATAATAGATAATAGACAGACAGACAGATAACAGATAATAGACAGACAGATAATAGACAGACAGATAACAGATAATAGACAGACAGATAATAGACAGACAGACAGATAATAGACCGACAGACAATAGATAATAGACAGACAGATAATAGACAGACAGACAGATAATAGACCGACAGACAATAGATAATAGACAGACAGATAATAGACAGACAGACAGATAATAGACAGACAGATAATAGATAATGGAAAGACAGACAGATAATAGACAGACAGACAGATAATAGATAATAGACAGACAGACAGATAACAGATAATAGACAGACAGATAGATAACAGATAATAGACAGACAGACAGATAATAGACAGACAGACAATAGATAATAGACAGACAGATAATAGACAGACAGACAGATAATAGACAGACAGACAATAGATAATAGACAGACAGATAATAGACAGACAGATAATAGATAATAGACAGACAGATAATAGACAGACAGACAATAGATAATAGACAGACAGATAATAGACAGACAGACAATAGATAATAGACAGACAGATAATAGACAGACAGACAGATAATAGATAATAGACAGACAGATAATAGACAGACAGATAACAGATAATAGACAGACAGATAATAGACAGACAGACAGATAATAGACAGACAGACAATAGATAATAGACAGACAGATAATAGACAGACAGACAATAGATAATAGACAGACAGATAATAGACAGACAGACAGATAATAGGCAGACAGACAATAGATAATAGACAGACAGATAATAGACAGACAGACAGATAATAGACAGACAGATAATAGATAATAGAAAGACAGACAGATAATAGACAGACAGACAGATAATAGATAATAGACAGACAGACAGATAATAGATAATAGACAGACAGACAGATAACAGATAATAGACAGACAGATAATAGACAGACAGATAACAGATAATAGACAGACAGATAATAGACAGACAGACAGATAATAGATAATAGACAGACAGATAATAGACAGACAGATAACAGATAATAGACAGACAGATAATAGACAGACAGACAGATAATAGACAGACAGACAATAGATAATAGACAGACAGATAATAGACAGACAGACAATAGATAATAGACAGACAGATAATAGACAGACAGACAGATAATAGGCAGACAGACAATAGATAATAGACAGACAGATAATAGACAGACAGACAGATAATAGACAGACAGATAATAGATAATAGAAAGACAGACAGATAATAGACAGACAGACAGATAATAGATAATAGACAGACAGACAGATAATAGATAATAGACAGACAGACAGATAATAGATAATAGACAGACAGACAGATAACAGATAATAGACAGACAGATAATAGACAGACAGATAACAGATAATAGACAGACAGATAATAGACAGACAGACAGATAATAGACAGACAGACAATAGATAATAGACAGACAGATAATAGACAGACAGACAATAGATAATAGACAGACAGATAATAGACAGACAGACAGATAATAGGCAGACAGACAATAGATAATAGACAGACAGATAATAGACAGACAGACAGATAATAGACAGACAGATAATAGATAATAGAAAGACAGACAGATAATAGACAGACAGACAGATAATAGATAATAGACAGACAGACAGATAATAGATAATAGACAGACAGACAGATAACAGATAATAGACAGACAGATAATAGACAGACAGACAGATAATAGATAATAGACAGACAGATAATAGACAGACAGATAACAGATAATAGACAGACAGATAATAGACAGACAGACAGATAATAGACAGACAGACAATAGATAATAGACAGACAGATAATAGACAGACAGACAATAGATAATAGACAGACAGATAATAGACAGACAGACAGATAATAGGCAGACAGACAATAGATAATAGACAGACAGATAATAGACAGACAGACAGATAATAGACAGACAGATAATAGATAATAGAAAGACAGACAGATAATAGACAGACAGACAGATAATAGATAATAGACAGACAGACAGATAATAGATAATAGACAGACAGACAGATAACAGATAATAGACAGACAGATAATAGACAGACAGATAACAGATAATAGACAGACAGATAATAGACAGACAGACAGATAATAGATAATAGACAGACAGATAATAGACAGACAGATAACAGATAATAGACAGACAGATAATAGACAGACAGACAGATAATAGACAGACAGACAATAGATAATAGACAGACAGATAATAGACAGACAGACAATAGATAATAGACAGACAGATAATAGACAGACAGACAGATAATAGGCAGACAGACAATAGATAATAGACAGACAGATAATAGACAGACAGACAGATAATAGACAGACAGATAATAGATAATAGAAAGACAGACAGATAATAGACAGACAGACAGATAATAGATAATAGACAGACAGACAGATAATAGATAATAGACAGACAGACAGATAATAGATAATAGACAGACAGACAGATAACAGATAATAGACAGACAGATAATAGACAGACAGATAACAGATAATAGACAGACAGATAATAGACAGACAGACAGATAATAGACAGACAGACAATAGATAATAGACAGACAGATAATAGACAGACAGACAATAGATAATAGACAGACAGATAATAGACAGACAGACAGATAATAGGCAGACAGACAATAGATAATAGACAGACAGATAATAGACAGACAGACAGATAATAGACAGACAGATAATAGATAATAGAAAGACAGACAGATAATAGACAGACAGACAGATAATAGATAATAGACAGACAGACAGATAATAGATAATAGACAGACAGACAGATAACAGATAATAGACAGACAGATAATAGACAGACAGATAACAGATAATAGACAGACAGACAGATAATAGACCGACAGACAATAGATAATAGACAGACAGATAATAGACAGACAGACAGATAATAGACCGACAGACAATAGATAATAGACAGACAGATAATAGACAGACAGACAGATAATAGACAGACAGATAATAGATAATGGAAAGACAGACAGATAATAGACAGACAGACAGATAATAGATAATAGACAAATAGACAGATAACAGGTAATAGACAGACAGATAATAGACAGACAGACAGATAATAGACAGACAGACAATAGATAATAGACAGACAGATAATAGACAGACAGACAGATAATAGACAGACAGACAATAGATAATAGACAGACAGATAATAGACAGACAGATAATAGATAATAGACAGACAGATAATAGACAGACAGACAATAGATAATAGACAGACAGATAATAGACAGACAGATAATAGATAATAGACAGACAGATAATAGACAGACAGACAGATAATAGATAATAGACAGACAGACAGATAACAGATAATAGACAGACAGATAATAGACAGACAGATAACAGATAATAGACAGACAGATAATAGACAGACAGACAATAGATAATAGACAGACAGATAATAGACAGACAGACAGATAATAGATAATAGACAGACAGACAGATAACAGATAATAGACAGACAGATAATAGACAGACAGACAGATAATAGATAATAGACAGACAGACAGATAACAGATAATAGACAGACAGATAATAGACAGACAGATAACAGATAATAGACAGACAGATAATAGACAGACAGACAGATAATAGACAGACAGACAATAGATAATAGACAGACAGATAATAGACAGACAGACAGATAATAGACAGACAGACAATAGATAATAGACAGACAGATAATAGACAGACAGATAATAGATAATAGACAGACAGATAATAGACAGACAGACAGATAATAGATAATAGACAGACAGACAGATAACAGATAATAGACAGACAGATAATAGACAGACAGACAGATAATAGATAATAGACAGACAGACAGATAACAGATAATAGACAGACAGATAATAGACAGACAGATAACAGATAATAGACAGACAGATAATAGACAGACAGACAGATAATAGACAGACAGACAATAGATAATAGACAGACAGATAATAGACAGACAGACAGATAATAGACAGACAGATAATAGATAATAGAAAGACAGACAGATAATAGACAGACAGACAGATAATAGATAATAGACAGACAGACAGATAATAGATAATAGACAGACAGACAGATAACAGATAATAGACAGACAGATAATAGACAGACAGATAACAGATAATAGACAGACAGATAATAGACAGACAGACAGATAATAGACAGACAGACAATAGATAATAGACAGACAGATAATAGATAATAGAAAGACAGACAGATAATAGACAGACAGACAGATAATAGATAATAGACAGACAGACAGATAATAGATAATAGACAGACAGACAGATAACAGATAATAGACAGACAGATAATAGACAGACAGATAACAGATAATAGACAGACAGATAATAGACAGACAGACAGATAATAGACAGACAGACAATAGATAATAGACAGACAGATAATAGACAGACAGACAGACAGATAATAGACAGACAGACAATAGATAATAGACAGACAGATAATAGACAGACAGATAATAGATAATAGACAGACAGATAATAGACAGACAGACAATAGATAATAGACAGACAGATAATAGACAGACAGATAATAGATAATAGACAGACAGATAATAGACAGACAGACAGATAATAGACCGACAGACAATAGATAATAGACAGACAGATAATAGACAGACAGACAGATAATAGGCAGACAGACAATAGATAATAGACAGACAGATAATAGACAGACAGACAGATAATAGACAGACAGATAATAGATAATAGAAAGACAGACAGATAATAGACAGACAGACAGATAATAGATAATAGACAGACAGACAGATAACAGATAATAGACAGACAGATAATAGACAGACAGACAGATAATAGACAGACAGACAATAGATAATAGACAGACAGACAGATAATAGACAGACAGACAATAGATAATAGACAGACAGATAATAGATAATAGACAGACAGATAATAGACAGACAGACAATAGATAATAGACAGACAGATAATAGACAGACAGATAATAGATAATAGACAGACAGATAATAGACAGACAGACAGATAATAGACCGACAGACAATAGATAATAGACAGACAGATAATAGACAGACAGACAGATAATAGGCAGACAGACAATAGATAATAGACAGACAGATAATAGACAGACAGACAGATAATAGACAGACAGACAATAGATAATAGACAGACAGATAATAGACAGACAGACAGATAATAGACAGACAGACAATAGATAATAGACAGACAGATAATAGACAGACAGATAATAGATAATAGACAGACAGATAATAGACAGACAGACAATAGATAATAGACAGACAGATAATAGACAGACAGACAATAGATAATAGACAGACAGATAATAGACAGACAGACAGATAATAGACCGACAGACAATAGATAATAGACAGACAGATAATAGACAGACAGACAGATAATAGACAGACAGATAATAGATAATAGAAAGACAGACAGATAATAGACAGACAGACAGATAATAGATAATAGACAGACAGACAGATAATAGATAATAGACAGACAGACAGATAACAGATAATAGACAGACAGATAATAGACAGACAGATAACAGATAATAGACAGACAGATAATAGACAGACAGACAGATAATAGACCGACAGACAATAGATAATAGACAGACAGATAATAGACAGACAGACAGATAATAGACCGACAGACAATAGATAATAGAAAGACAGATAATAGACAGACAGACAGATAATAGACAGACAGATAATAGATAATGGAAAGACAGACAGATAATAGACAGACAGACAGATAATAGACAGACAGATAATAGATAATAGAAAGACAGACAGATAATAGACAGACAGACAGATAATAGATAATAGACAGACAGACAGATAATAGATAATAGACAGACAGACAGATAACAGATAATAGACAGACAGATAATAGACAGACAGATAACAGATAATAGACAGACAGATAATAGACAGACAGACAGATAATAGACAGACAGACAATAGATAATAGACAGACAGATAATAGATAATAGAAAGACAGACAGATAATAGACAGACAGACAGATAATAGATAATAGACAGACAGACAGATAATAGATAATAGACAGACAGACAGATAACAGATAATAGACAGACAGATAATAGACAGACAGATAACAGATAATAGACAGACAGATAATAGACAGACAGACAGATAATAGACAGACAGACAATAGATAATAGACAGACAGATAATAGACAGACAGACAGACAGATAATAGACAGACAGACAATAGATAATAGACAGACAGATAATAGACAGACAGATAATAGATAATAGACAGACAGATAATAGACAGACAGACAATAGATAATAGACAGACAGATAATAGACAGACAGATAATAGATAATAGACAGACAGATAATAGACAGACAGACAGATAATAGACCGACAGACAATAGATAATAGACAGACAGATAATAGACAGACAGACAGATAATAGGCAGACAGACAATAGATAATAGACAGACAGATAATAGACAGACAGACAGATAATAGACAGACAGATAATAGATAATAGACAGACAGATAATAGACAGACAGACAGATAATAGACAGACAGATAATAGATAATAGAAAGACAGACAGATAATAGACAGACAGACAGATAATAGATAATAGACAGACAGACAGATAATAGATAATAGACAGACAGACAGATAACAGATAATAGACAGACAGATAATAGACAGACAGACAGATAATAGATAATAGACAGACAGATAATAGACAGACAGATAACAGATAATAGACAGACAGATAATAGACAGACAGACAGATAATAGACAGACAGACAATAGATAATAGACAGACAGATAATAGACAGACAGACAATAGATAATAGACAGACAGATAATAGACAGACAGACAGATAATAGGCAGACAGACAATAGATAATAGACAGACAGATAATAGACAGACAGACAGATAATAGACAGACAGATAATAGATAATAGAAAGACAGACAGATAATAGACAGACAGACAGATAATAGATAATAGACAGACAGACAGATAATAGATAATAGACAGACAGACAGATAACAGATAATAGACAGACAGATAATAGACAGACAGATAACAGATAATAGACAGACAGATAATAGACAGACAGACAGATAATAGATAATAGACAGACAGATAATAGACAGACAGATAACAGATAATAGACAGACAGATAATAGACAGACAGACAGATAATAGACAGACAGACAATAGATAATAGACAGACAGATAATAGACAGACAGACAATAGATAATAGACAGACAGATAATAGACAGACAGACAGATAATAGGCAGACAGACAATAGATAATAGACAGACAGATAATAGACAGACAGACAGATAATAGACAGACAGATAATAGATAATAGAAAGACAGACAGATAATAGACAGACAGACAGATAATAGATAATAGACAGACAGACAGATAATAGATAATAGACAGACAGACAGATAATAGATAATAGACAGACAGACAGATAACAGATAATAGACAGACAGATAATAGACAGACAGATAACAGATAATAGACAGACAGATAATAGACAGACAGACAGATAATAGACAGACAGACAATAGATAATAGACAGACAGATAATAGACAGACAGACAATAGATAATAGACAGACAGATAATAGACAGACAGACAGATAATAGGCAGACAGACAATAGATAATAGACAGACAGATAATAGACAGACAGACAGATAATAGACAGACAGATAATAGATAATAGAAAGACAGACAGATAATAGACAGACAGACAGATAATAGATAATAGACAGACAGACAGATAATAGATAATAGACAGACAGACAGATAACAGATAATAGACAGACAGATAATAGACAGACAGATAACAGATAATAGACAGACAGACAGATAATAGACCGACAGACAATAGATAATAGACAGACAGATAATAGACAGACAGACAGATAATAGACCGACAGACAATAGATAATAGACAGACAGATAATAGACAGACAGACAGATAATAGACAGACAGATAATAGATAATGGAAAGACAGACAGATAATAGACAGACAGACAGATAATAGATAATAGACAAATAGACAGATAACAGGTAATAGACAGACAGATAATAGACAGACAGACAGATAATAGACAGACAGACAATAGATAATAGACAGACAGATAATAGACAGACAGACAGATAATAGACAGACAGACAATAGATAATAGACAGACAGATAATAGACAGACAGATAATAGATAATAGACAGACAGATAATAGACAGACAGACAATAGATAATAGACAGACAGATAATAGACAGACAGATAATAGATAATAGACAGACAGATAATAGACAGACAGACAGATAATAGATAATAGACAGACAGACAGATAACAGATAATAGACAGACAGATAATAGACAGACAGATAACAGATAATAGACAGACAGATAATAGACAGACAGACAATAGATAATAGACAGACAGATAATAGACAGACAGACAGATAATAGATAATAGACAGACAGACAGATAACAGATAATAGACAGACAGATAATAGACAGACAGACAGATAATAGATAATAGACAGACAGACAGATAACAGATAATAGACAGACAGATAATAGACAGACAGATAACAGATAATAGACAGACAGATAATAGACAGACAGACAGATAATAGACAGACAGACAATAGATAATAGACAGACAGATAATAGACAGACAGACAGATAATAGACAGACAGACAATAGATAATAGACAGACAGATAATAGACAGACAGATAATAGATAATAGACAGACAGATAATAGACAGACAGACAGATAATAGATAATAGACAGACAGACAGATAACAGATAATAGACAGACAGATAATAGACAGACAGACAGATAATAGATAATAGACAGACAGACAGATAACAGATAATAGACAGACAGATAATAGACAGACAGATAACAGATAATAGACAGACAGATAATAGACAGACAGACAGATAATAGACAGACAGACAATAGATAATAGACAGACAGATAATAGACAGACAGACAGATAATAGACAGACAGATAATAGATAATAGAAAGACAGACAGATAATAGACAGACAGACAGATAATAGATAATAGACAGACAGACAGATAATAGATAATAGACAGACAGACAGATAACAGATAATAGACAGACAGATAATAGACAGACAGATAACAGATAATAGACAGACAGATAATAGACAGACAGACAGATAATAGACAGACAGACAATAGATAATAGACAGACAGATAATAGATAATAGAAAGACAGACAGATAATAGACAGACAGACAGATAATAGATAATAGACAGACAGACAGATAATAGATAATAGACAGACAGACAGATAACAGATAATAGACAGACAGATAATAGACAGACAGATAACAGATAATAGACAGACAGATAATAGACAGACAGACAGATAATAGACAGACAGACAATAGATAATAGACAGACAGATAATAGACAGACAGACAGACAGATAATAGACAGACAGACAATAGATAATAGACAGACAGATAATAGACAGACAGATAATAGATAATAGACAGACAGATAATAGACAGACAGACAATAGATAATAGACAGACAGATAATAGACAGACAGATAATAGATAATAGACAGACAGATAATAGACAGACAGACAGATAATAGACCGACAGACAATAGATAATAGACAGACAGATAATAGACAGACAGACAGATAATAGGCAGACAGACAATAGATAATAGACAGACAGATAATAGACAGACAGACAGATAATAGACAGACAGATAATAGATAATAGAAAGACAGACAGATAATAGACAGACAGACAGATAATAGATAATAGACAGACAGACAGATAACAGATAATAGACAGACAGATAATAGACAGACAGACAGATAATAGACAGACAGACAATAGATAATAGACAGACAGACAGATAATAGACAGACAGACAATAGATAATAGACAGACAGATAATAGATAATAGACAGACAGATAATAGACAGACAGACAATAGATAATAGACAGACAGATAATAGACAGACAGATAATAGATAATAGACAGACAGATAATAGACAGACAGACAGATAATAGACCGACAGACAATAGATAATAGACAGACAGATAATAGACAGACAGACAGATAATAGGCAGACAGACAATAGATAATAGACAGACAGATAATAGACAGACAGACAGATAATAGACAGACAGACAATAGATAATAGACAGACAGATAATAGACAGACAGACAGATAATAGACAGACAGACAATAGATAATAGACAGACAGATAATAGACAGACAGATAATAGATAATAGACAGACAGATAATAGACAGACAGACAATAGATAATAGACAGACAGATAATAGACAGACAGACAATAGATAATAGACAGACAGATAATAGACAGACAGACAGATAATAGACCGACAGACAATAGATAATAGACAGACAGATAATAGACAGACAGACAGATAATAGACAGACAGATAATAGATAATAGAAAGACAGACAGATAATAGACAGACAGACAGATAATAGATAATAGACAGACAGACAGATAATAGATAATAGACAGACAGACAGATAACAGATAATAGACAGACAGATAATAGACAGACAGATAACAGATAATAGACAGACAGATAATAGACAGACAGACAGATAATAGACCGACAGACAATAGATAATAGACAGACAGATAATAGACAGACAGACAGATAATAGACCGACAGACAATAGATAATAGAAAGACAGATAATAGACAGACAGACAGATAATAGACAGACAGATAATAGATAATGGAAAGACAGACAGATAATAGACAGACAGACAGATAATAGACAGACAGATAATAGATAATAGAAAGACAGACAGATAATAGACAGACAGACAGATAATAGATAATAGACAGACAGACAGATAATAGATAATAGACAGACAGACAGATAACAGATAATAGACAGACAGATAATAGACAGACAGATAACAGATAATAGACAGACAGATAATAGACAGACAGACAGATAATAGACAGACAGACAATAGATAATAGACAGACAGATAATAGATAATAGAAAGACAGACAGATAATAGACAGACAGACAGATAATAGATAATAGACAGACAGACAGATAATAGATAATAGACAGACAGACAGATAACAGATAATAGACAGACAGATAATAGACAGACAGATAACAGATAATAGACAGACAGATAATAGACAGACAGACAGATAATAGACAGACAGACAATAGATAATAGACAGACAGATAATAGACAGACAGACAGACAGATAATAGACAGACAGACAATAGATAATAGACAGACAGATAATAGACAGACAGATAATAGATAATAGACAGACAGATAATAGACAGACAGACAATAGATAATAGACAGACAGATAATAGACAGACAGATAATAGATAATAGACAGACAGATAATAGACAGACAGACAGATAATAGACCGACAGACAATAGATAATAGACAGACAGATAATAGACAGACAGACAGATAATAGGCAGACAGACAATAGATAATAGACAGACAGATAATAGACAGACAGACAGATAATAGACAGACAGATAATAGATAATAGAAAGACAGACAGATAATAGACAGACAGACAGATAATAGATAATAGACAGACAGACAGATAACAGATAATAGACAGACAGATAATAGACAGACAGACAGATAATAGACAGACAGACAATAGATAATAGACAGACAGACAGATAATAGACAGACAGACAATAGATAATAGACAGACAGATAATAGATAATAGACAGACAGATAATAGACAGACAGACAATAGATAATAGACAGACAGATAATAGACAGACAGATAATAGATAATAGACAGACAGATAATAGACAGACAGACAGATAATAGACCGACAGACAATAGATAATAGACAGACAGATAATAGACAGACAGACAGATAATAGGCAGACAGACAATAGATAATAGACAGACAGATAATAGACAGACAGACAGATAATAGACAGACAGACAATAGATAATAGACAGACAGATAATAGACAGACAGATAATAGATAATAGACAGACAGATAATAGACAGACAGACAATAGATAATAGACAGACAGATAATAGACAGACAGACAATAGATAATAGACAGACAGATAATAGACAGACAGACAGATAATAGACCGACAGACAATAGATAATAGACAGACAGATAATAGACAGACAGACAGATAATAGACAGACAGATAATAGATAATAGAAAGACAGACAGATAATAGACAGACAGACAGATAATAGATAATAGACAGACAGACAGATAATAGATAATAGACAGACAGACAGATAACAGATAATAGACAGACAGATAATAGACAGACAGATAACAGATAATAGACAGACAGATAATAGACAGACAGACAGATAATAGACCGACAGACAATAGATAATAGACAGACAGATAATAGACAGACAGACAGATAATAGACCGACAGACAATAGATAATAGAAAGACAGATAATAGACAGACAGACAGATAATAGACAGACAGATAATAGATAATGGAAAGACAGACAGATAATAGACAGACAGACAGATAATAGATAATAGACAGACAGACAGATAACAGATAATAGACAGACAGATAATAGACAGACAGACAGATAATAGACAGACAGACAATAGATAATAGACAGACAGATAATAGACAGACAGACAGATAATAGACAGACAGACAATAGATAATAGACAGACAGATAATAGACAGACAGATAATAGATAATAGACAGACAGATAATAGACAGACAGACAATAGATAATAGACAGACAGATAATAGACAGACAGATAATAGATAATAGACAGACAGATAATAGACAGACAGACAGATAATAGATAATAGACAGACAGACAGATAACAGATAATAGACAGACAGATAATAGACAGACAGATAACAGATAATAGACAGACAGATAATAGACAGACAGACAATAGATAATAGACAGACAGATAATAGACAGACAGACAGATAATAGATAATAGACAGACAGACAGATAACAGATAATAGACAGACAGATAATAGACAGACAGACAGATAATAGATAATAGACAGACAGACAGATAACAGATAATAGACAGACAGATAGATAACAGATAATAGACAGACAGATAATAGACAGACAGACAGATAATAGACAGACAGACAATAGATAATAGACAGACAGATAATAGACAGACAGACAGATAATAGACAGACAGACAATAGATAATAGACAGACAGATAATAGACAGACAGATAATAGATAATAGACAGACAGATAATAGACAGACAGACAATAGATAATAGACAGACAGATAATAGACAGACAGACAATAGATAATAGACAGACAGATAATAGACAGACAGATAATAGATAATAGACAGACAGATAATAGACAGACAGACAGATAATAGACCGACAGACAATAGATAATAGACAGACAGATAATAGACAGACAGACAGATAATAGGCAGACAGACAATAGATAATAGACAGACAGATAATAGACAGACAGACAGATAATAGACAGACAGATAATAGATAATAGAAAGACAGACAGATAATAGACAGACAGACAGATAATAGATAATAGACAGACAGACAGATAACAGATAATAGACAGACAGATAATAGACAGACAGACAGATAATAGACAGACAGACAATAGATAATAGACAGACAGACAGATAATAGACAGACAGACAATAGATAATAGACAGACAGATAATAGATAATAGACAGACAGATAATAGACAGACAGACAATAGATAATAGACAGACAGATAATAGACAGACAGATAATAGATAATAGACAGACAGATAATAGACAGACAGACAGATAATAGACCGACAGACAATAGATAATAGACAGACAGATAATAGACAGACAGACAGATAATAGGCAGACAGACAATAGATAATAGACAGACAGATAATAGACAGACAGACAGATAATAGACAGACAGACAATAGATAATAGACAGACAGATAATAGACAGACAGACAGATAATAGACAGACAGACAATAGATAATAGACAGACAGATAATAGACAGACAGATAATAGATAATAGACAGACAGATAATAGACAGACAGACAATAGATAATAGACAGACAGATAATAGACAGACAGACAATAGATAATAGACAGACAGATAATAGACAGACAGACAGATAATAGACCGACAGACAATAGATAATAGACAGACAGATAATAGACAGACAGACAGATAATAGACAGACAGATAATAGATAATAGAAAGACAGACAGATAATAGACAGACAGACAGATAATAGATAATAGACAGACAGACAGATAATAGATAATAGACAGACAGACAGATAACAGATAATAGACAGACAGATAATAGACAGACAGATAACAGATAATAGACAGACAGATAATAGACAGACAGACAGATAATAGACCGACAGACAATAGATAATAGACAGACAGATAATAGACAGACAGACAGATAATAGACCGACAGACAATAGATAATAGACAGACAGATAATAGACAGACAGACAGATAATAGACAGACAGATAATAGATAATGGAAAGACAGACAGATAATAGACAGACAGACAGATAATAGATAATAGACAGACAGACAGATAACAGATAATAGACAGACAGATAATAGACAGACAGACAGATAATAGACAGACAGACAATAGATAATAGACAGACAGATAATAGACAGACAGACAGATAATAGACAGACAGACAATAGATAATAGACAGACAGATAATAGACAGACAGATAATAGATAATAGACAGACAGATAATAGACAGACAGACAATAGATAATAGACAGACAGATAATAGACAGACAGATAATAGATAATAGACAGACAGATAATAGACAGACAGACAGATAATAGATAATAGACAGACAGATAACAGATAATAGACAGACAGATAATAGACAGACAGATAACAGATAATAGACAGACAGATAATAGACAGACAGACAATAGATAATAGACAGACAGATAATAGACAGACAGACAGATAATAGATAATAGACAGACAGACAGATAACAGATAATAGACAGACAGATAATAGACAGACAGACAGATAATAGATAATAGACAGACAGACAGATAACAGATAATAGACAGACAGATAGATAACAGATAATAGACAGACAGATAATAGACAGACAGACAGATAATAGACAGACAGACAATAGATAATAGACAGACAGATAATAGACAGACAGACAGATAATAGACAGACAGACAATAGATAATAGACAGACAGATAATAGACAGACAGATAATAGATAATAGACAGACAGATAATAGACAGACAGACAATAGATAATAGACAGACAGATAATAGACAGACAGACAATAGATAATAGACAGACAGATAATAGACAGACAGACAGATAATAGACCGACAGACAATAGATAATAGACAGACAGATAATAGACAGACAGACAGATAATAGGCAGACAGACAATAGATAATAGACAGACAGATAATAGACAGACAGACAGATAATAGACAGACAGATAATAGATAATAGAAAGACAGACAGATAATAGACAGACAGACAGATAATAGATAATAGACAGACAGACAGATAACAGATAATAGACAGACAGATAATAGACAGACAGATAACAGATAATAGACAGACAGATAATAGACAGACAGATAACAGATAATAGACAGACAGATAATAGACAGACAGACAATAGATAATAGACAGACAGATAATAGACAGACAGACAGATAATAGATAATAGACAGACAGACAGATAACAGATAATAGACAGACAGATAATAGACAGACAGACAGATAATAGATAATAGACAGACAGACAGATAACAGATAATAGACAGACAGATAGATAACAGATAATAGACAGACAGATAATAGACAGACAGACAGATAATAGACAGACAGACAATAGATAATAGACAGACAGATAATAGACAGACAGACAGATAATAGACAGACAGACAATAGATAATAGACAGACAGATAATAGACAGACAGATAATAGATAATAGACAGACAGATAATAGACAGACAGACAATAGATAATAGACAGACAGATAATAGACAGACAGACAATAGATAATAGACAGACAGATAATAGACAGACAGACAGATAATAGACCGACAGACAATAGATAATAGACAGACAGATAATAGACAGACAGACAGATAATAGGCAGACAGACAATAGATAATAGACAGACAGATAATAGACAGACAGACAGATAATAGACAGACAGATAATAGATAATAGAAAGACAGACAGATAATAGACAGACAGACAGATAATAGATAATAGACAGACAGACAGATAACAGATAATAGACAGACAGATAATAGACAGACAGATAACAGATAATAGACAGACAGATAATAGACAGACAGACAGATAATAGACAGACAGACAATAGATAATAGACAGACAGATAATAGACAGACAGACAGATAATAGACAGACAGACAATAGATAATAGACAGACAGATAATAGACAGACAGATAATAGATAATAGACAGACAGATAATAGACAGACAGACAGATAATAGACCGACAGACAATAGATAATAGACAGACAGATAATAGACAGACAGACAGATAATAGGCAGACAGACAATAGATAATAGACAGACAGATAATAGACAGACAGACAGATAATAGACAGACAGATAATAGATAATAGAAAGACAGACAGATAATAGACAGACAGACAGATAATAGATAATAGACAGACAGACAGATAACAGATAATAGACAGACAGATAATAGACAGACAGACAGATAATAGACAGACAGACAATAGATAATAGACAGACAGACAGATAATAGACAGACAGACAATAGATAATAGACAGACAGATAATAGATAATAGACAGACAGATAATAGACAGACAGACAATAGATAATAGACAGACAGATAATAGACAGACAGATAATAGATAATAGACAGACAGATAATAGACAGACAGACAGATAATAGACCGACAGACAATAGATAATAGACAGACAGATAATAGACAGACAGACAGATAATAGGCAGACAGACAATAGATAATTGACAGACAGATAATAGACAGACAGACAGATAATAGACAGACAGACAATAGATAATAGACAGACAGATAATAGACAGACAGACAGATAATAGACAGACAGACAATAGATAATAGACAGACAGATAATAGACAGACAGATAATAGACAGACAGACAATAGATAATAGACAGACAGATAATAGACAGACAGATAATAGATAATAGACAGACAGATAATAGACAGACAGACAAATAATAGATAATAGACAGACAGACAGATAACAGATAATAGACAGACAGATAATAGACAGACAGATAACAGATAATAGACAGACAGATAATAGACAGACAGACAGATAATAGACAGACAGACAATAGATAATAGACAGACAGATAATAGACAGACAGACAGATAATAGATAATAGACAGACAGACAGATAACAGATAATAGACAGACAGATAATAGACAGACAGACAGATAATAGATAATAGACAGACAGACAGATAAC
Source organism: Anarhichas minor (assembly GCF_050575085.1). Taxonomy (NCBI): domain Eukaryota; kingdom Metazoa; phylum Chordata; class Actinopteri; order Perciformes; family Anarhichadidae; genus Anarhichas; species Anarhichas minor. The sequence goes on along the minus strand of NW_027466567.1, from coordinate 285,010 downwards.
AGATAATAGACAGACAGATAATAGACAGACAGATAACAGATAATAGACAGACAGATAATAGACAGACAGACAGATAATAGACAGACAGACAATAGATAATAGACAGACAGATAATAGACAGACAGACAGATAATAGCCAGACAGACAATAGATAATAGACAGACAGATAATAGACAGACAGATAATAGATAATAGACAGACAGATAATAGACAGACAGACAATAGATAATAGACAGACAGATAATAGACAGACAGATAATAGATAATAGACAGACAGATAATAGACAGACAGACAGATAATAGACCGACAGACAATAGATAATAGACAGACAGATAATAGACAGACAGACAGATAATAGGCAGACAGACAATAGATAATAGACAGACAGATAATAGACAGACAGACAGATAATAGACAGACAGATAATAGATAATAGAAAGACAGACAGATAATAGACAGACAGACAGATAATAGATAATAGACAGACAGACAGATAATAGATAATAGACAGACAGACAGATAACAGATAATAGACAGACAGATAATAGACAGACAGATAACAGATAATAGACAGACAGATAATAGACAGACAGACAGATAATAGACAGACAGACAATAGATAATAGACAGACAGATAATAGACAGACAGACAGATAATAGACAGACAGACAATAGATAATAGACAGACAGATAATAGACAGACAGATAATAGATACTAGACAGACAGATAATAGACAGACAGACAATAGATAATAGACAGACAGATAATAGACAGACAGATAATAGATAATAGACAGACAGATAATAGACAGACAGACAGATAATAGACCGACAGACAATAGATAATAGACAGACAGATAATAGACAGACAGACAGATAATAGACCGACAGACAATAGATAATAGACAGACAGATAATAGACAGACAGACAGATAATAGACAGACAGATAATAGATAATAGAAAGACAGACAGATAATAGACAGACAGACAGATAATAGATAATAGACAGACAGACAGATAACAGATAATAGACAAACAGATAATAGACAGACAGACAGATAATAGACAGACAGACAATAGATAATAGACAGACAGATAATAGACAGACAGACAGATAATAGACAGACAGACAATAGATAATAGACAGACAGATAATAGACAGACAGATAATAGATAATAGACAGACAGATAATAGACAGACAGACAATAGATAATAGACAGACAGATAATAGACAGACAGATAATAGATAATAGACAGACAGATAATAGACAGACAGACAGATAATAGATAATAGACAGACAGACAGATAACAGATAATAGACAGACAGATAATAGACAGACAGATAACAGATAATAGACAGACAGATAATAGACAGACAGACAGATAATAGACAGACAGACAATAGATAATAGACAGACAGATAATAGACAGACAGACAGATAATAGATAATAGACAGACAGACAGATAACAGATAATAGACAGACAGATAATAGACAGACAGACAGATAATAGATAATAGACAGACAGACAGATAACAGATAATAGACAGACAGATAATAGACAGACAGATAACAGATAATAGACAGACAGATAATAGACAGACAGACAGATAATAGACAGACAGACAATAGATAATAGACAGACAGATAATAGACAGACAGACAGATAATAGACAGACAGACAATAGATAATAGACAGACAGATAATAGACAGACAGATAATAGATAATAGACAGACAGATAATAGACAGACAGACAATAGATAATAGACAGATAGATAATAGACAGACAGATAATAGATAATAGACAGACAGATAATAGACAGACAGACAGATAATAGACCGACAGACAATAGATAATAGACAGACAGATAATAGACAGACAGACAGATAATAGGCAGACAGACAATAGATAATAGACAGACAGATAATAGACAGACAGACAGATAATAGACAGACAGATAATAGATAATAGAAAGACAAACAGATAATAGACAGACAGACAGATAATAGATAATAGACAGACAGACAGATAACAGATAATAGACAGACAGATAATAGACAGACAGACAGATAATAGACAGACAGACAATAGATAATAGACAGACAGATAATAGACAGACAGACAGATAATAGACAGACAGACAATAGATAATAGACAGACAGATAATAGACAGACAGATAATAGATAATAGACAGACAGATAATAGACAGACAAACAATAGATAATAGACAGACAGATAATAGACAGACAGACAGATAATAGGCAGACAGACAATAGATAATAGACAGACAGATAATAGACAGACAGACAGATAATAGACAGACAGACAGATAATAGACAGACAGACAGATAATAGACCGACAGATAATAGATAATAGACAGACAGATAATAGACAGACAGACAGATAATAGACCGACAGACAATAGATAATAGACAGACAGATAATAGACAGACAGACAGATAATAGACAGACAGACAATAGATAATAGACAGACAGATAATAGAAAGACAGACAGATAATAAACCGACAGATAATAGATAATAGACAGACAGATAATAGATAATAGAAAGACAGACAGATAATAGACAGACAGATAATAGATAATAGACAGACAGATAATAGACCGACAGATAATAGATAATAGACAGACAGATAATAGACCGACAGATAATAGATAATAGACAGACAGATAATAGATAATAGAAAGACAGACAGATAATAGACAGACAGACAGATAATAGAAAGACAGATAATAGACAGACAGACAGATAATAGACAGACAGATAATAGATAATAGACAGACAGATAATAGATAATAGAAAGACAGACAGATAATAGAAAGACAGATAATAGACAGACAGACAGATAATAGATAATAGACAGACAGACAGATAATAGACAGACAGACAGATAATAGAAAGACAGATAATAGACAGACAGACAGATAATAGACAGACAGATAATAGATAATAGACAGACAGATAATAGATAATAGAAAGACAGACAGATAATAGAAAGACAGATAATAGACAGACAGACAGATAATAGATAATAGAAAGACAGACAGATAATAGAAAGACAGATAATAGACAGACAGACAGATAATAGATAATAGACAGACAGACAGATAATAGATAATAGACAGACAGACAGATAATAGACAGACAGACAGATAGATACACTGAACCCCCGGCTCCCCGGGCGCCTATCATTGGCAGCCCACTGCTCCCTATATGCAGTGATGGGTCAAATGCAGAAGTCAAATTTTGTGTATGTGTATATGTATATGACAATAAAATCCTAACGACCATAAATACTGCGTACTATGGTCTTTGTTTTGGTCTTTCATGAGAAAGCGCAGAGCGTTCATGGCGGATGAGCTTCCAAAAATGAGAATTTTGCATGCCTTTGCTTGGTTTATGCTGGCCTGCTTCACTCAATCGAAGTCAATTCAGTTTTAGAGACTGTAAAACCTGTTGTGCTATGACTGTGGCTATGCCATTGACATTTTTAGGCATTATTTCAAGTAATATTTTAGACACAAGTGCTTTTTTTCAGGCGAACCTGAAACTTTTGTGCTGATACACATATTAGCACATCTCACAAGTGTTACCTGTATTATACAATCAAAAAATTATTGAAATAGACCTTGTAGTTGCAGAAATACACTCTCTTTAGTATGGGTATGCAATTTTCGAGCAGAGGCCTAAAAATAGGGCTAGTGTTCAAGAGGTTACTTCCTTCCTTAAAACTGTCTGTCTGACTCACTCAGTCCATATAACTATCTCTCCTCTTCTACTGTGTAAGTCTTTCTCTTCCGTTTCTTGGATGGACCAGGCAGAGGATCGTCTTCAGGAACTTTAGTGTGTTCGATTGAACTAGTTTCAGTTTCCTTGTTGAAGTCGGTGCTGCTTTCAGCAGACTCATCACACCGTCTGCTTTTTTTGCAGCTCCTCTCCTCTTCTACTCTGTTAGTCTTTCTCTTCCGTTTCTTGGATGGACCAGGCAGAGGATCGTCTTCAGGAACTTTAGCGTGTTCGATTGGACTAGTTTCAGTTTCCTTGTTGAAGTCGGTGTCGCTTTCAGCAGACTCATCCCACCATCTGCTTATTTCCCTGCTCATCTCCTCTTCTGATGTGATAGTCATTCTCTTCCGTCTCTTGAATGGACTAGGCAGAGGATCGACTTCAACAAGGAAACTGAAACTAGTCCAATCGAACACGCTAAAGTTCCTGAAGTCGATCCTCTGCCTAGGATGGACAAAAATGAAAGTTTTGTCCATTGGTGTCTTGCCGGCTCCAGCTGGCAAGAGGCTCTCTTCAGACTTGACATCATTGTCATGCTCAGCCCGTGAGTAGTACGAACAGTTATAGATTCTGTTATCCTTCATGTTCGAGAACATTTAATGTGCGTGTACTGTACCGAAAATAATGTTTATTTTCGTTGTTTAGTGCTGTATGGAATTGGTGTCCGTCTGCGCTACATGTGCATTTGAGCTAGCACAAAGATAACATGTTGTGAGTGTGATGCCCACCAATGTGTTGTCACATTGTTATGCATTTTGTTTTCATGCACAGCCAATATGTTTTAAAGTGAGTACACTTGTTTATTCCAGCAATAGTTTTATAAGTGACTGACCTAGTGGGAACAATGATGTTGCCACTAAAGCCACTAGAAGGCACTGTACTCCAGAGAAAGCTAGCACGACGTGAAGAGCGAAGCAGGATGTGAAATCCTTCTTTTCAAGTGACCAAGCGTTCAGGAGAGAACTGCAAGGCTAATAATGTTTAGCATTTTAAGACCATCCTACAGTTATAGATTCTGTTATCCTTCATGTTCGAGAACATTTAATGTGCGTGTACTGTACCGAAAATAATGTTTATTTTCGTTGTTTAGTGCTGTATGGAATTGGTGTCCGTCTGCGCTACATGTGCATTTGAGCTAGCACAAAGATAACATGTTGTGAGTGTGATGCCCACCAATGTGTTGTCACATTGTTATGCATTTTGTTTTCATGCACAGCCAATATGTTTTAAAGTGAGCACACTTGTTTATTCCAGCAATAGTTTTATAAGTGACTGACCTAGTGGGAACAATGATGTTGCCACTAAAGCCACTAGAAGGCACTGTACTCCAGAGAAAGCTAGCACGACGTGAAGAGCGAAGCAGGATGTGAAATCCTTCTTTTCAAGTGACCAAGCGTTCAGGAGAGAACTGCAAGGCTAATAATGTTTAGCATTTTAAGACCATCCTACAGTTATAGATTCTGTTATCTTTCAAGTTCGAGACTTTCTATCCATCTTTAACTTTTTATCTCATAACTTTCTGTCTCATAACTTTGACTTTCTATCTGATAATTTAGACTTTCTATCTCATAACGTTGTACCTCCCCTAGGCCACTGCATAGCCTGGGGTAGCTTGACTTTAGGGTCGCCATGTCTATGCTGTCAACACGAATGAGTAAGGGCCACTATGGCTGGCAACCTGAGCAATGGCATGCGCAGGTTTTTGACCACATAGACCTTTGCCATGGTTTGCTTGGCTCCTATCCTCAGCAGCAGTCTAGTGAACCCCAACACATCTAGAGGAATCCGTCCTGGACCAAGTAAAGGCTTCTCTGCCTTCTGGAGCACAGTCTGCTGTGCATTGGAAAGAATGCTCTTAAAACAGACTGTTTTAAAACAGTGACATCCGCTCCGGTGTCAAGTTTGAAAGTGAAAGTTTTGTCCATAACGTCTATATCAACAGTCCATGGATCAGCATCAGATGTCACAGAGCTGAGAAAAAAACTCTCCTCCTCTTCCTCAAGACCAAGCACGGCTTTACCAGCAAGGCACACACGCTGGTAGTGACCTTTTATTCCCACAGGAACGGCACTCTGCATCCTTAGCAGGGCACTCGTTTTCAGGGTGGGGCATACCACCACATCTGTAACACTGGGAGCTCTTTGGACTTGTACTCTGAGAGCTGTGTGGCTTTGCGACATTACTTTTGAATTTGCCGAATTTAGGCTTTTCCTTTAGCTGTCTGCCTATTATCTGATATAATCAATGTGTTGTAATTTCATTGAATGTGTTGTAATTCTGTTATGCTGTTCTACACATGACATCTATTGCACTTATGTCCATCATGGGAGAGGGATCCCTCCTCTGTTGCTCTCCCACAGGCCTCTTCCTTTTTTTACCCCGTTAAAGGTTTTTTTTGGGAGAGTTTTTCCTGTTCCGATGTGAGGGTTCCGGGACAAGAGGATGTCAAATGTGTACATATTGTAAAGCCCTCTGAGGCAAATTTGTAATTTGTGATTTTGGGCTATACAAAAATTAATTGAATTGAATTGAATTGAATATCCATCTGTTTTCTCCAATTACAGGCTCTACCAACAACCATCACTGCTGCTGCCTCCACCTGCAGATCCTCGCAGACACCTGCCGCCTGAACCTTCACCTGCAGCCATCAACCTCGGCCTCCACCTGAAGACGCTGCCAGATGACTCTAGCTCCACCTGAAGCCTCCTCCATCAACCTGCACTGCTGCCTCCTCTCCTATTGCCATGTGAAGACCATAGAGGAACAGCAAGGACCAGAGACACACTCGTAAATATCACCTCTCAGATAACAAACAGAAACATAGCTGTGTCATAATAACATGTCTGGGCTGAAGAAGTAAAGCTGCCTTTCTGTTTACATCCTTCTTCTCCTCACAGCTATTTCCACACATTGACTGACTGTGATGCTGAACTTCATGGACCAGAGAGCGCTCTTCTTCCTCCTCAACTCAAGGTAGAGTTGATCAGCCAGATGTTCAGCAGTGTGAGATATTTGGTAGTGTCTCAGTGTGTAGCTGTAGCTTCTTCAGCTCATCTGATTTTTTTTAATGGAGGGTTGGTGATGCGTGTTATTTCAATACAACACATGTTCTTTGTGGTTTCCTCCAGACCCTGTTGGACTTCACATCCAGATCCACAAGGAGCTGATAGAGAGCCGATGAGGACGATCCCTTCTACCAGAGCTGTGTACCAGAGATGCTTTGTCCTCCTCCACATCCTGCACATTCGCCACCGACTCCTGCTGCTCCTCTCCCAAACTGAGAGCGCCCCTCCCTGTCTCAGTTCCACCACCGCCAGATTAGTGGAAGTCTGAAAGATGCAGAGACGGCCAGTTAGCTCGCTCTGTTACTGTGCACGTGTAAACCTTTTCACTGTTGCTCAATAAATGTCCATCATTCTCTGCAGTCATCAGATCAGTCGTTTGTGTCCACAAGAGTTAACATAAACAGACACGTTCATATTAGAGATCATAGTCAGTTTTTTTTATGTTTTTACTTCAGTTTACCAGCAGATATTTTTACTTTATTTTTACTTTCTGATAAATGAGTTGATACAAATTATTTATTGGTTAAAAATGCTTACGTTTATCACTGTAAAATAATAAATCATCATCTCTTTCATCATCACCATGTCTTTCATATATGAAATTCATGTCTTTAATGCTTTATAAGCACAATCATAACACATTATAATGTATGTGCCGTCTTACCACCTAATAACCTCAGGATGGCGCCACAGCTACGGTTATTTGTTTCTAGGTGTGTAACATCACGTATTCGTATTAAACCGTTCGGTACGAGGCTTATAAACCGAACAATAATACTAGTGCATTTGGAAAATGCAGAAGCTTAAATTGTGGTAAATATAAAGATTTCGGTGGAGACACCGGTCTGTCTGTCTGTTTAGTTTCCGGGTCAGCGCCTGACCCCGGAAGCAAAACAAAACACAGCTGAGGCACGTATGTTCTGCGAGGCTTCGTGACTCCTCGATGTGGGAGATGATTCTGCCGCCGTGCTCATTGTCTCTGAATCTCTTTCTGAAGTACTCCTCCTTCTGTGGGTCACTGAACCCTCTCACCTCTGTCACCATATCAATGCATTCAGGAGGGATCTGATTGGCTGCTGCAGGTCTTGTGGTTATCCAGAGGCGAGCAGAGGGAAGCAGTTTACCTCTAATGAGGTTTGTCAGCAGCACTTCGACTGAAGTTGACTCTGTAACGTCAGTTAGGATCTTGTTGCTGTGGAAGTCCAGAGGAGGTCGACACTCGTCCAGACCGTCAAAGATGAACAGAACCTGGAACTTTTCAAATCTGCAGATTCCTGCTTCTTTGGTTTCAGTAAAGAGTTGATGAAGAAGTTCCACCAAACTGTATTCTTTTGCTTTCAGCAGGTTTAGCTCTCGGAAAGAGAATGGAAAGATGAACTGTATACTGTTGTTGTCTTTGTCTTCAGCCCAGTCCAGGATGTACTTCTGCGTTAGGACTGTTTTCCCAATGCCGGCCACTCCCTTTGTCACCAGAGTTCTGACTGGTTCATCTCTTCCGGGTAAAGGTTTAAATATATCCCCACATCCGATTGTTCTTTCTGAACCTGCCGTTTTTCGGGATGCTGCTTCTATCTGTCTGAGCTCATGTTGATCGTTGACCTCTCCACTCCCTCCCTCTGTGATGTAGAGTTCGGTGTAGATCTGATTTAGAAGTGTTGGGTTTCCTGCTTTGGCAATTCCTTCAAACAAACACTGAAACTTGTTCTTCAGTTTAGACTTTAGTTTACGTTGGCAAATCGCAGCATGAGTTTCTGAGGAAGTAACAGGAAAGATGGTCAATGGATGTTGCAGTAAATATGTAAAATTACACCTTTTGACGAATGCATACATTTCTCAACACACAAATTACCTTAATCTGCAATAATTATGCATAGTGAAAACTACTCACCAACCTCACATTTTGAACAAATTATTCAGACATTAGGCTAATGTTGGTTCAGATCTGGAGTTCAATAGATCTAATAGAAAAAGTACATATTTCCAGAAGCGGTATGTAATTCTATAAAAGCATCTTACTGCTCTGCAGAGAGTCAGCCAGCTGCTTCTGCTTCATGTTCCTCAGGAAGTTCAGTGCGAGTTTCAGAACTGCATGTCTGTTGCTGTTTCTTTGCTCGTCATCTTCACCACCCATAACGTCATCATCTTCTTTCAGCCCCTCTTCTGGACCCAGAACTTTCTTGAACTTCTTGAGCTCGTCCTTGACAAAAGTCACAATGTTTTCTTCAAGAAGCTGAAAGAGTAAAAAGTACCATTTAAAATGTTCTCACAATGATGGAAATAAACATCATATCCACCTGGCTCTGCTGATAGCCGACTCATCTAAAAACTATAACATGAAGACCATCAATATAGCATTAAAGCATGTTGGAATTAACAAGCTAGCCTGCTAGCTAGCTAAAGCGGATAGCTCTCTAGTTAGCCTGCTGTAATGCTACACTGATCACAGAAAATAAGCTTAGAAGTGCTAATGCTAGTTATTGATGTGCTACCATACTATGTTAGCTCCACAGGTTTTTACGTAGAAACGTAACGTTTTATAAACGTGTATCTCCTCCCAACCTCTCCAGGTAACGAGTATCACTATTACACAACGTTTAACCACGAAGAGCTCCAAATCCACCAAACCAGCCTGAACATGAAGAACATCTGAAACCATTGATGAGAGTTAATGGAGCAGAGACGGATAGTTGTCAGAGCTGGACGATGCTACGCTATGATTGGCCAGTATTTGTTTTAGGGGCGGGATTTAGCAAAGGGTCAATTAATGCAAATCTAAATTCAGCCCTGGATTTCTTTGGTACCATGCAGAACTTTCACAGTGTCCTTCATTTCATTGTTTTGGTTTTACAACACAAATGAACTGCTTTAGTTCACTTTCACTGCTATTATAGCTTTGTCTTCTGGCTGTAGGAGGCAGCTGTATAAGATAGGTTGAGACCAAAAACAGAGCTAAAAGAGAGTGATGATTGAACTTACATTCACCAGGTGGAAATAAACTCAACTCAAAAATGAAAGATCATGATGCTCCGTAAAAAAGCAAATGTTTGCGAACAAGTTCACCATCATCACCTTCTCAAAGCTTGTTCCTCAGGCCCAAGTGAGCAAAAAATATTATTAAATAAATATAAATGTTTTTTATTATTGCAACTGCTGCACTGACTGCAGCCCAAATACCTACTGTTGTTTATCAGCTGATAGAGAATGAATACAGCTGCCACATCATGTGACACCTGCTTTTCACAACCGCTATGAACCGTATCACATTAGCACATAATCAACTTGCAGCTCAGCCAATTTGTGACCAGTATCTGATTGTCACGATGTGATTTAACAGGTTGGATTGCATGGTGCTTTCCAGGCAGAGGATGCCTTTGAGTGACAGTGCTAAAGAAAGACGAACAAAGGAAGTTCAGTCTTCTTTAGTTGATCTTGAAAATGTTGAAAGTGTGTATTTAAATCCGACAGAAACACAGAAATGTTCATATAAAATCAGAGCGTACAATTTCCGAACACAAAGGTTCAATGTTTGAAAAGTAAAAGTAAAAAGTGCTTTTGTGCTTTTCCATACCATGAAAACAGAGACCAGGTTTTGATGGTGCTTCAGGTCAGGCCGTTCACTGAGAACCTCTGACCTCTTCCGGTGAGGTCTGCAGACCCAGAAAACATGAGGTCATTTCACACACATACACACGCACACGCACACACATACACACACACACACACACACACACACACACACACACACACACACACACACACACACACACACAGATGTGTTGTATTCTGCTGTGTATTTGTGGATGTCTTGAGTGAAAAACATTTGATTTCAATTTTTTAAAGTCTGCAATCTTCAGTCCACCTGACAAATCCATCCATTATCTCCCCCCACTCAACCTTTGCAAAAGACGATTAACCCGTACTTTGAATTGTTGGAGGAAATGAACGTTCGTTTTTTCTGAAGAATGTTGACCGACAGCAGGTACCTTCCAGTAACTGACGACTAAAATAATACGGCTTTGTTGAAGTCACCTCAGGTAGGAATGCAGGTGTTGTGTTCGAAATCGTACTTCATGTTACATCCTCGTACTGTATGTACTGCACACTGCCTACTTAACAATTAGGTATGTTGTTACCAGCAGGATGAAGTGCTTATTATAAGTTATTAAAACATTTGAACTAATAGATGGATTACCATGAAGCTTCCCCAGTAGATTTGTTTGTATTAAAGCTGTCTGAAAATGTATGTTATAATGTACAAATGAGGATTTATCTCATCAAATTTGTGCTAATTTGCTAATTTCCAGAACAGAAAAGTGAACATTGGATAAAGTCAGGTTTGAATTTAATACAGTCAAATTTAGGACTACAGGTGAATGTGGTAAAATTAACTGAATGTTTATTATGGATGTTTTCTTTCCACTAGTCTGAAAGAAGACGAGTTATGGAAACAAAATAGACCAAAATTTACAAAAAGCTTCACTGTGCAGAATGATAAATGAGCACAGTTTAACACTAAGAGGCTGTTCACATGAATCTGCAGAAGCAGAAAGTTTCTCTGTGCTCACTTTAAATCAGCTATAATACAGGTCAACTGCGATAACAAACTTTAAATTCTTACCTTGGCTCAACAATCGGCCCTCCATTCTTGAATTCTGGAGGTTCACTAATAGACCGGCCACTCTTCATGGACAAACAGCTGGGTCCATATGACTCTGGTCTCTCCTGCTTCACTGGGCTTCAACACAACATAGAGAGTACAAGTTACATTTTACAGCCCTGAGAAGACAAACAGTCATAAACAGAGAGAAAAGTGCATCTCACCTCCTGTCTCTAGTCCGGCTGTCATGTTGCTCAGAGGCAGAGACGCCGTGCTCTTTCTCCTCAGACACATTCATGTTTTAGGGTAAACCTTTACAAACACAAGCCCGGTGAGAACTCCAACCACACTGTAACAAATGTCTGCAAATCACTACAGTAAGAGATCGTTAATTCTAAAACAGGTTAAATTCAGTTTCTATGACAGTGAAACACCGTAAATGTGTATCAGCCCAAACAATAATTTCTGCATTTATTTCTTGGAAAAAAATACATTTAGTCATTGTTAATTGTACTAAACATTGTACTGATTACAGAAATACACTGTAATATGAACAACAATCAATACCATCATTTTTGCATTTATAATTTAAGAAAAATACATTTGGTTACTGTTAAATATACGGACCATTGTGCTGGCAACGGAAATATAACTTATTATACATTTAAGAGCCAGCCCTGTATTTTTTTCATTCAAAATTTGTAAAAAACAACAAAAACTGTTTGTCACTGTCAAAAAACAGTTCTCAACTGTGAAATCTACGGTTGCAAAGAAACCACCATACCGTGATGCTTTATACATTGTTAATTTTTCACATTGAAGTACTGGCAACCACAGCTGCCAGTATTTTACCTTTTTACAGTGCAGTATGTCACAATAATTACATTTAATTTGTGGGTAAAGATTCTTACCTGCTTCACTCACATCCATATCATATTTTTCAAAACACTGAAGAAAAGTAAACAAATAGAAAACACTCTTCATTCTCTCCGTCTGTTCCTGAGAGTGTGTGTCTGATTTACTGTCACAGCCTCCTTACTTCATTCATAACATTCTCTAACCAGTCCAACCTGTTTGCAGGCTAAATGTGTCGCTGACGTAGATGATGGTAATCAAATGGTTATTAACTGTTACTTACCAAACCCCAACCTTTGACTTTGTCTCAAAGGCTCTGAAAACATATACGCAATGGAGTCCTTCAAGAAGACGCAATTTCAAAAGTTACAACAGATTTGGTCATTTATCTTTTTTTAATTCTTACTGGAATGAAGATGGGGCTTCGTTGAAAAAAGGTGATGCAACGTTTCTGTAAATCTAGTTAAACCACACCCACACAATCCTCAGGTAACTAAAGGTGTTTCTTTTCCCCAAAACTTTAACTTTGATTGTTGCTTATAAAGTTACAGTTATCTGTATAAAGTTTTAGCCCTGACTCAACCTTAACCAAGTCGTAGCCTTAAATTGGCTAAACAATGAACTTTGTAGACGCAGAACACATTGTCTATATTAGTCATTGATAGAAATGGGGAAGAAAACATACTAGACATCTTTTAGTTTAATAAAAAACAATTCAACAGCAAAATCTGCACATTAAAACCTTCATGAAGGAAGGATTTATTGCAGGACTGTTGTATTAGACTACATTAAATCAAGCTAGGTGTACCTACAGTAATAAACATGTTTATATATATGTTATATAAACATGTTATATGTTATATATATATATATATATATATATATATATATATATATATATATATTAGTTTATTTGTATTGACTGTCTCACTGAGCTTTCTGTTATTGTTATTACTGTCTTGTTTTTGCTGCTTCGTTGTTAAAGCACTTTTAAAAAACATGAAATGTCAACTGTAGTGTACTGGCAAGTACTGGCAACCACAGCTGCCAGTATTTTACCTTTTTACAGTGCAGTATGTCACAATAATTACATTTAATTTGTGGGTAAAGATTCTTACCTGCTTCACTCACATCCATATCATATTTTTCAAAACACTGAAGAAAAGTAAACAAATAGAAAACACTCTTCATTTTTATGAAGCTCCACAGAAAGGACACCAGGTGGTTTGTTCCATCTGAGAAGCCATCATTAAAAAAGGAAGGAATAAATATATAGCAGGATGAACCATCTGTCAATCAAACTCCTACTGAAGCGAGTCGGGAGAAGAGCGAACACGTCTTTTCCGTGCTCTTCTTTCAATGAAGATATAACTGATGCTATTGCAGCATCTACGCTAACCTCTTCAGGAGCCGCCATTAGAACGAACAGTCGCCTCTCCGTGTCACCACACACACACACACACACACACACACACCTAAACCACGCCAGTAGCTCCTCACAGGACGCTGATTGGTCCGGCTGCAATGCAAAGTAATGCTCAGCCAGCAACCAACAGAAAAAGACCTGTTGTGTTGGAACGAGGCGGCAACCTCCGGTTCTGAAAAGTGAAGCCGATGCTTCATGTGTTAAAGCTGCATTCTCTCTAGTGTCCACCAGGGGGCGACTCCTCTGGTTGTATAGAAGTCTATGAGAAAATGACTCTACTTCTCTCTTGATTTATTACCTCAGTAAACATTGTAAACATGAGTTTATGGTCTCAATCTCTAGTTTCAAGTCTTCTTCAATACAGCATGATGTTCATTTAGTACATTATGGTCCATTTAGAGTCAAACAGACCATAAAGCAGGGGATGCTTTAGGGCGGGGCTACACGGTGATTGACAGGTCGCTACCAGAGACATATACGTTGCGTCTACGTCCAAATCATTCTTGCCAACAAGGTTAAATTAGTTTTATATTTTAGTTAGTTAATGGAAATACTATTGTCAACAACAGTGTTTGATCATAGCTTCTGTTGATGAAAACCAGTATGTATTATCCGTGTGTTATCCGTGTGTTATCCGTGTGTTATCCGTGTATTAACCATGTATTAACCGTGTATTAACCATGTATTAACCATATATTAACCATGCATTATAAAAACTCCTTCATCACCTCTGAAGTCTTTCTTTTCAGAGTCTGCTCCGTCCTCCTGTTTGCTGTCCTCTTGGTCTTTTCCAGAAGAGAGAAGACTGACTCCCGCCTCGGACAGCAGGTTCTTCAGCTGACTGCAGAGCAGATCCAGCAGCGACTGGACAACCTTGGGACTCAACTTGTCCGCGTACGTCCTGCGAATCAAAAGGACAAAACAGTTTGTTGATATAATCTTCGGGTTTTACAAAGTGCAGATTTCATTCCTCTGGTTTCTAAAGCTCTTACCCGGTGCTGATGGCCAGTATCTGCAGCAGGCGTGTGGAGGCCACCTTGAGGGCGGTGCTGAGCTGAGACACTCCGGGTTTCTGCAGCAGCTGGAGCGGCTGGCCCAGCATCGTCTCCGTCCCGCAGAGCTGAGACAGCACGCTGAGCAGCCCGCTGGAGATGGCCAGGGACACGTCCACCGGCTGGTAGCGGACGCTCAGCGCAAAGACGGTGACCAGCAGGAGGCGCTGCTGGGCTTCTAGGACGGAGAAGAGGTCGAGAGAAAGAGATAAAATAATCAAACAGGCTGTTAATAAAGCGAAGCCTGGAAATTCATCATTTCAGGAGCCGCTCTGCCGTCGGTGTCGTCAATTTAATGACGGCACGATGATTTCAGGTCGACAGAAATACTGAATTTAACCCAAAAGTAAAAGATCATTTTAACTCGGATACATAACTATCAGTGAAATAAATAAATAAAAACTTTTTATTTCATAGAATAATTAATCGTCATTTACGTTTCAGTTGTGGAAGGTTTTGTTGAATTGAGCGGATTAATTTATCTGCGTAGTTAAAAGGTTTATTTTTTGTCTGTTTGCGTTTGTTGTTATTATTTCCTACTTTGTCTGTTGCCTGCAGACAAAGTTAATATTCTGTTATAAATCCAGTTGTGAACGACGTGGATCGAAGACTTGTGGGTGTGTTTTATTTTTTTATTTTTAAACATTCATCCTCATAATTATTTACATACAGAGTCTGTTAGCAGGAGAACGCTCACACTTCTTCTTCTACTCTGGTTGTGTGCCCAGTGTTTCACTTAGCATTCAATAAGTATTCAGAATCTCAAGGATGCTGAAATAGAATCTGTAAAAAATTGATTGACGGGAAAGAGGCTGAGGCAATGTGGGCGGGGCATCAAGGCCAAACTGAGGGGGCGTGTTCCATCATGGCCCCCGTCAAAAACCTTCCCCGAAGTAATGTAAATGTAAAACAAGCCCAATTAACTACTTTTGAAAGTTGTCCTGCACTTTGAATGAACAAGTGAGAGCAGATCGCAGGTACGACAAAAAAAAGTTAATGTTCAATGTCTTTAATTCGTATATTCTACAACCTGAATAATTTGATCCTGATAAATGATGGAGGCTCCACTGCTGAGGTCGTGCAGCAGTCGTCTCTCTTACCTATGTGGTGCTTGTTTGCCTGCAGTGCTCTCTCCAGGGTGACAGACAGTTGCTGGTAGATCTTATGAACAGCTGTCTGGATTTCCATCTGGAGGCTCCTCTTCGTTGCTTTTACACCATCCTGCAAAAGAGAAAGATGTAAACACACAGTTAATATGGTCACTACTCAGGCTGCACGACATTACTGACAACCAGGCGCCAACCTCCGGTTCTGCTGAGTGAAGCCGATGCTTCATGTGTTAAAGCTGCATTCTCTCTAGTGACCACCAGGGGGCGACTCCTCTGGTTGTATAGACGTCTATGAGAAAATGACTCTACTTCTCTCTTGATTTATTACCTCAGTAAACATTGTAAACATGAGTTTATGGTCTCAATCTCTAGTTTCAAGTCTTCTTCAATACAGCATGATGTTCATTTAGTAGATTATGGTCCATTTAGAGTCAAACGGACCATAAAGCAGGGGATGCTTTAGGGGCGACGGCGAAATCGCCCGACTCGAGTCTTCAAAACATCAGTCCACAAACCAACGGGTGACGTCATGAT
Source organism: Anarhichas minor (assembly GCF_050575085.1). Classification (NCBI taxonomy): domain Eukaryota; kingdom Metazoa; phylum Chordata; class Actinopteri; order Perciformes; family Anarhichadidae; genus Anarhichas; species Anarhichas minor. The sequence continues at coordinate 268,557 of NW_027466567.1, read as the reverse complement.
GACTACGTCCACTTCATATAAACTATGTATATGCTGAAAACTGACTTTGGGAATTTTTTATTTTTTTTGTGATATAAAAATAATTTTCACCAGATGACAACAAAGTACCCGTTTCTTCAACATCATCCTTTCTGCAGCAGAAATATTTTCTCACTTTTGAAATCAAATTTTTTGTTTCAGTGTTTCTCTTTTTTCCTGCTTTGGTTGTTTGATAAATTGATGAGAGTAATTGTGATTGGTGCTTCGCTGTGCATGCAGAGTCACGACCACCAAATTCTGTGTATCCAACAACTCTTAAATCTGAGTAAATCAAGTTACATTTGACATCTTCTGTGCAAGCTTTCCATTTGTATCAAAGCAGCAAAAAATGTTGCAGCATTACAAGTTTGAGTTAAACTGAACTGTCACTTGACTATCGATGCTCATCAGTATCAGCAGTTGATGAGGCTCACACGTACCTGGTAGTGATGCAGCTGCACGCTCTCCCTCTTCAGGCCTCCGGCGCCCACGGTGCCGAGGCCAAAGCAACCCGCCAGGAACTGCAACCTGACAGAGGTGAGCAGGGAGGAGGACTGGAAGGCGCCGCCGGATCGATCCGCGTCCCCGGGCTGGCTGCCCTTCTCCTCCATATGTTTTCTTTTACAAGCCTTATCGTGACAGCAGCTATACGTTTGTCAAGACACGCCATTCTTCTTTTGATTGGTGTGTGTGTGTGTGTGTGTGTGTGTGTGTGTGTGTGTGTGTGTGTGTGTGTGTGTGTCTAAGTTCTCACATATGTAAAACTAGTGACATATTAAACCGATCCAAACATCCACACGATTCTCTTTACAGGCCGCTGCTCTTTGTGCTGTTTAAAGTGGAATCCCTGTTTGATGCTTGTTAATGTTTACGTCACTGTGGAGAGCTGTGTTGACCCTGAATGAGACTAAATGAGGCTTCTCATTAATCCATATGTTTGATGGGAACATTGATTAAAGTGGCCTTGTGTAATGTGAAAAGAGGTCACGATGAACTCACAGAGTTACACAATAACGTGGTGGAAGCTTGTTTGTCTTGATGTTTGTCTGCCACCTAGTGGACAGAAACATGAATGAATGCAGTTTTGAGGGGAAAAGTCTGGTGATAAATATCTTGTTGTTGTTAACAAATCCAGAAACCGACAGTGAAATTATCTAATAACAAGTATTGTGTGTATCACAACCTGATATATGTTCTTCCTCTGATCCACAGAGCTCCATTAAAACACATCAATCAGCTTCACTCATCAACACATTTCTTCTTCTGGTCTTTTGTTTGATTTGATGATGAAAAGAAAAGTGTAAAGGTGCACTAGTTTATTTTAAGTAAATGTCGACTCAGTTGACTCAGTAAGTAATATCTGAACCTGAACATTACTTATTTACGTATTAACGCGACGCCTGGATGATTTGTTTTCTATCTTTTTGTGACTAAACAGACCAAAGCAGCTGATTTACTGCTTCCTCCTCAGCTTTAATGTTCTGTTCCCCTTCAGCTGCTTTTCATTGTCTGTCTGCTTCAGGTTCTCAGGAGCAGACTGGCACGACGTCACCATCGAGAGGATCCTTTTGATGTTACAGCCTGCCTTTCAAATATAGTTGAGTTTGTTATAGAAAACACATAAAAGCTATAAAATATATATATAAGAGTATATTTCTGTTTCATTTTTGGCTGCGAGTGCAAACATGAAAACAGCATTTAAAGAATTTCTTAATAATGTTGTCAAACAATGACTGAAATCGGAAAGAAAAAGTTGAACCTTATAGTTTTGAACGGGGGAATTTAACTGTGAATCTCAATGGTGGGCTTTAATTTTCCAGTGTGTGAGAGAAGACACGTTTTCTTTAGATCTACAAATGTGTTGAACATTTACACAGATTTTATTTTCCTTACAAAAGTTTAAAGTGATTTCTGAACATTATTTATTTCACATGCATTTATGATTTTAGTTTCCACTTCAGGGTTTCAAACAGCGACAGATAAACATGCATTGTATTTGAGTTTAAATGAAAAGTTTAGAAGTGATTTTAAAACCTGTGTTTTCTAGACATGTGATGGTAGAGAAACCACCGGCTGACACAAACTGCATGAGAAAGTATTTCATGTAAAACGTCTCGTACGTAGTTTTAACTTTGGGGCCATCTAGTGGTGACGTTGCAGATTGCAAACAACGGAAACTTCTCCTGTTTGACAAGCGTGTCAGAGAACTATGGTGGCCAACGTAAAAACGTGGTGGGTCCAACAAACACCAGGATACCGCCGTCTGTCCGCTTACACGAGACACACACACACACACACACACACACACACACACACACACACACACACACATATTTAACCCAACATCTCATTCCATCACAGATTTTATTTATTTAAGACACGTGTAGCTTCTGTGTAGATTTACAGTATTTTTCTTTTTAATTTCTATATAACTTCAACATTCATTGAATAAATACAGTAAATATGTTTATACTGTTCATCTCTACATGCAAACAAACAGTGACAACGTGAGGAGGAGAACGAGTGTCCAGGTGACACCTGAAAAGATAAAAGTACATATTCATTTAGTTTGTACACATTATGTTCAGTGAAAGCTTTCTATGAGTCTATGAGAAAATGACTCTACTTCTCTCTTGATTTATTACCTCAGTAAACATTGTAAACATGAGTTTATGGTCTCAATCTCTAGTTTCAAGTCTTCTTCAATACAGCATGATGTTCATTTAGTACATTATGGTCCATTTAGAGTCAAACAGACCATAAAGCAGGGGATGCTTTAGGGCGGGGCTACACAGTGATTGACAGGTCTCTACCAGAGCGTTGTCCAGTCTGGGAGGCAGTTGTCGGTGTTCTCGTCTCACGAGTCTCAGTGTGTTTTTACTTCATGACAGTTAATTGTAACTTTTTGGTCGTCTAAAAATGTCTCCTTCAGCCTTCGGTTGTACTTAGCTCCGCCCTCTAGTGTCACTTCTGTTTGCAAATAACTAAGATGGCGACGGCCAAAATGCCAAACTCGAGACTTCACAACGACAATCCACAAGCCAGTGTGAGACGCCAGGACGACTACGTCGGCTTCTCGTATACAGTCCGTGAATCAAACATCCTCCAGTAGCAGAAGAACATGTAACATGATTAGAAGTGGAGGGATGGATGTGAAAGAGAAATAATGAAATAACTCAAAGCAGTGATGAGACATCTTTATTGTAGTTTCTTACTTCAGTAACGTCATTCTGACTCCGCGGTCGTCTCTCTGCCCCTTCAGGGTTCGTTGTGACTCAGCTGGTGACGTCGTGCGGCAGCAACGGTCACTCCATGGCCCTGACAGAGAGCGGCGAGGTGTTCAGCTGGGGGGACGGAGACTACGGCAAGCTGGGCCACGGGAACAGCGACCGCCAGCGCCGCCCGAGGCAGATCGAAGCGCTGCAGGGAGAGGAGGTGGTGCAGGTCAGTCTGAGTTCTAATGAACCCGATAAGGATGTTTGGTGCTCGGGTGCTTTCACAATCTGCTTCACTTTGATCTTTTGTTTTAGATGTCCTGTGGGTTCAAACACTCGGCGGTGGTAACAGCCGACGGGAAGCTTTTCACATTTGGAAACGGTGATTACGGACAACTGGGTTTGGGAAACACCTCGAACAAGAAGCTTCCGGAGAAGGTCACCGCTCTGGAGGGATACCAAGTGGGACAGGTAGGACAGAGGAGTGATAGAACTGACTAGAGGTGCAACGGGTCTCGAAACGGTTCGGGTCAGAGTCACGGGTCAGAGGCACGGGTCAGAGGCACGGGTCAGAGTCACGGGTCAGAGTCACGGGTCAGAGGCACGGGTCAGAGTCACGGGTCAGAGGCACGGGTCAGAGGCACGGGTCAGAGGCACGGGTCAGAGTCACGGGTCAGAGTCACGGGTCAGAGTCACGGGTCAGAGGCACGGGTCAGAGGCACGGGTCAGAGTCACGGGTCAGAGTCACGGGTCAGAGGCACGGGTCAGAGTCACGGGTCAGAGTCACGGGTCGGATCAGCACAACAGAAAAAAGGAGCAAATTTAAAGTAACTTTTAGAGATCGCTGGTCATGTTTTTTTGCCGCCGATACTAATTATTGATCATTGATGATCCATATTAACAGACACAGAGCCCTTTGTTGTTTGATTAGAGCACCAGAGTATTATATTATATTATAAGTCTGTAAACTATCAAGAATTCTAAATGTTGTCCTTTTACTTTGTATTTGTAATTTATAGTTTTTGTTTTTTCTTCATAAAAACACAATTCAAATGATAAGTAAATAAAATATTGTATTTTTATTGATTAAAACAAATGTTGTCATCAGTGGTTTTGATGATCTATTATTAGAGCTGGTGTAAACAGCTCATAATTCATCTCTAATATCTGTTGTTGTTGTGAAACACCACGGTTACTAGCTCTCCTCCTGTTGTAACATTATCAGAGATCAGAGATCGATGACATCATGATCACATGTTTGACTGAATATTGGAGGAGAACCATCGTCAGTAGAACTTTATTTAAACTGTGATGGTTGACGTTGGACTGTGTAATTGAAGAGGATGGATCCGTACGGATCGGTGATCTACGATGGTCCGTTGCACCACTAGAACTTACCGAGGGCTAAATCGTTTATTTAACAGTCTTTTTTCCTGTTTCCTGACGCTCAGTTTGAATGCCACGCGTTCACATTTGTGTTCCTGTGTTCTGACAGCTGAAACATTTAGAAGGTTTCCTTAAAAACCCACGTTCGATGAGTTCATGTTGCCGTGTGCTCCCCTCCTCAGGTGGCTTGTGGTTTGAACCACACTTTAGTCGTCTCCGCCGACGGGATGATGGTTTGGGCTTTTGGTGACGGAGACTACGGAAAACTGGGACTCGGCAATTCCACGGCCAAGTCGTCGCCTCAGGTCTGTTCACATGGAAAGAGTTCAGAACTGTTAGGAGGCCCGCTGCTTCACTCTAGCTGTAAAATAACCACGTAGGTGAATGTAATGAAGGTTTATTTAGAGTTCTTGATTCCTCAGAAAGTGGACGTGTTGTGTGGAATCGGCATCAACAAAGTGGCGTGTGGAACACAGTTCTCTGTGGCTTTAACCACAGACGGCAAAGTCTTCACCTTCGGCCAAGGTTCGGTTACATCATCTTCTCTACGATAATAATATTATAACGATCAGAACTGCAACCATCAATCAATCAACAGTTATTTATTTATTTTTCAAGAAAATTAGTTCAATATTTCCAGCTTTACATCTGACATTTGGCTTTATGACATTTTCCATATTTCAGTAAATGATGAGTTGAGAAAATACAGATCAGATGAAAAAATGTCGCTCAAATAATGATAAATACTGTTTTCACAGTTACATTTGAGTAGCTTAATAAGGTAATTGTATAAAACTTTTAGTTTGACATGTAATTTAAATATTATGTTCGCAGACCCCCTGATCGGCTTACCTGAAGGCCGGGCCAGGAACCACAACCGGCCCCAGCAGGTGCCGGCTCTGTCGGGGGTCCACATCCAGGATGTGGCCGTCGGAGCTGAACACACTCTGGTGCTCTCGTCCACGGGAGACGTTTACACCTGGGGCAGCAACTCGGAGGGACAGGTAACCTGCTGAACACTCACTGAACCCCCCAAGAATTGTGATGCGTTCAGGCTCTGCTCAGTGAAAATGAGAATTTGGCGAATGTAAATTCAAACTTCCACGAGTTTAAATACTTCTCGTTACTACAAATGATGAATTGACGTGACTTTGAACACCGTGCCTTGTGTCGTGCAGCTCGGTCTGGGCCACACCAACCACGTCAGAGAGCCAACGGTGGCCACGGTGCTGCAGGGAAAAAACATCCACCAGATCTCAGCCGGACGCTGCCACAGCGCCGCCTGGTCGGCTCCTTCCGTACCGCCTCGAGCTCCAGGTTAGACTCTCGCTCTCTCGCTCTCTCTCTCTCTCTCTCTCTCTCTCTCTCTCTCTCTCTCTCTCTCTCTCTCTCTCTCTCTCTGGGTACATCCACACTAATACGTTTATGAGTAAGCTCC